>NC_058403.1:147186153-147486153 GCF_002201575.2 Neomonachus schauinslandi | reverse complement strand
TGTAGAGCTGGGCATCCTAACAGGTGGGATTCTATTTCCACCCAGAGGCAACCACTAATATCATTTTGGCAGAGTGATGGGGAAGGGTATTTTTAAAAAGCAAAATCTTCTCCTGACCCAGAAAACCTCTCTGCAAAAGTAGTGGAGAGTGGAAACAGTTTTATTATTGAATAAGCAGAATGTGATGCGCATCATAGACAATCCATTTAAGAAATTGCAAAGACAGTGATCTTACCCCCTTTACACAGCCAAGCAGATACAACCCATTACACAAAGGTTCTCAAGGTAAACAGTAACTATTCTTCCAGCAAGAGGACTCCCCAGTATCTTTTGTCGCATGTAGTTTGTTCTAACTTTATCAAAGTAATTGGGGAGACCCTTGGGTTGGCTTTATCCGGAGGAAAAATGAACTTCTCATTTCAAACTGGAATAAGGGCCCCAACAATGTTAGGTTCTTAGTCTTCCAAGGTTAGGAGCTATCTCCCTTGATGAGGTTGGCATTTCAAAAAGATGGCTCTTGGGTCCTTGAGGAAACTAATCCTCAGTTGTGAGACTGGCCATTATGAAGATTTATGTACATTTGAAAAAACAAATTCTGAAACAAAAGGGAGAGAAGCTTCTTACCTTATTTGCAACAGGGAGAATTAAGCCTCTTATTTTTTATTTGCCCTTACACCATCCAGAGTATTTTCTGTGGCTATTTTTTCCCCCTTAAAATTGACAACATACTATATATAGACTTCCAAGCCCTAGGGATTTTTTTTATGTCATTGAAAATTTCCTCATTTCAATGCATAACAGCTCATCATACAGAGCCTCTAACTTTATTTAACTGCTTCCTTAGTTTGGAGTTTGGAGTTTGGGTTATTTCAATATTTTTCTATTGTAAATAAAGTTGCAAAAATAGCCCTGAACATACACTTTTTAAAAACATGTTTCAACATCCCTTGGAGATTCTTAGACATGGAATTAATGAATCGAAGTACATACATGTTTTAAAAATCTTTGATACTCCCTGCCAAATTATTTTCAGAAAGGTTGCAACAGATTGGTTCTCACTGGAGGGTCTGGGGCATTGACAGAGCGCCTGAGCACCTTCAGCCTAGGAGGTTCAACATCTGACTAATAGGAGTTCCAGAAATGAAAAAGAGAAAACAGAGGGAAGAAAATTATCAAAGATCTTGGCTTGAAAAACATGAAAATTGCCATTTTGATAGGCTCAAAAAATGTTATATATAAGCAATTTCATATGATTCCACCTGATATATTATAGAAAAGCTTTCTCAAACTGAAAGACATGATGAGTCACAGGTTGAAAATGCCAAATGAATAAAAGACTATGAATAAAAAAGAATCACACATCATGAAATTTCAAAGATAAAGGAAAAATCCTGGAGGAGGGGAACAGAGTGGTAGAGAGAGAGGGAGAAAGGCAGCAAGGAAGGGAGAGGTCATTTCAAAAAGGATTAAGGATCCTAATGCTTTCAGACTTCTCAAAAGCCAGAAGTAAATGCTTGAAAGCAGTAGAACAATGTCTTTAGAATGTTAAGAGAAATTTATATTCAATCCAGAATTCCTTACCCAGCAAATGATCAAACAAGTGTAAGAGTAGAATAAAGACTCTTCAGACATGCAAGAACTAAATGAAATTACCTCTGAAGTGTCCTTTCATAAAGAGTTACTGCAGGGTGTGCTTGAGCAAAACAGAGGAAACTAAGAAACTATGACATGGGTTCCCAGACAGGAGTTCCATTCAAGAGGGCAGAAAAGGGAAATCCAAGGATAATAACTATTGCCTAAAGAACAGATTGGGTCAAGAGGAATGAGGGTGGAGCAGGGCTGGTCTGGGGTAGGATAAAATGGGCGTTTGGAAAAATTACTGAAAGTCACTGGGCAGATCGATAGGAACATTTGGAAAAAATTACACATAAAAGACTAAGCAAATTATAAAAGGAAAATACACAATAAAGGAAAAGAAACATTTTGAGAAAAAAAACCATAATGACAGGGCAGCCCTTTTGGGTCCCCTCCCTCTTCAGGAGATTTGTATTCTCACTCAATAATAAACTTTACTATCATTCAATAAACTTTCCATTGTGCTCACCACTCTTGGTCTGGTCTCCCTCTTCATTCTTTGAAGGGGCATGACCAGGAACCATGGGCACTAAGGGAAAAGAAATCCTGTAACAGTTACATTCACTAAAAAAAAGAAGAAGAAGAAGAAACAACAACACTTTTTATGTTATAATTATTTTGAGAGAATGGGGTAGGATAAGAGAACTAAATCCCCAACCATCTCAACAGAAAATGAGTCAAAAATAAAATTTATGAGTTGGTAAATAGCAGAATAAGCATAGTATTTAGAAATTTTAATGGTAAATACCAGAGGGGAAAAGCAGCTAAAAGTATTTTTGGTGATCTTTCTGGAATGTGGGACTGTTGTGAGGGCTGGGGACAAAGTTATATTTTGTTATAAACTTTTAGCACTGTTTAATTTTATGCATGTATTATTGGGATAAAAATTTAAAAAAATTTTTTACAAAGTACAATCTTCCTTCACTTTATGTATTTATTTTTTAAAGATTTTATTTCTTTATTTGACAGAAAGAGAGCACACACAAGTGGGAGGGGAGTGGCAGAAGGAGAGGGAGAACAGACTCCCCGCTGAGCAGGGAGCCCAACTGACAGACTGACATGGGGCTTGATCCCAGGACCCCAGGATCATGACCTGAGCTGAAGGCAGATACTTAACTGGCTGAGCCACCCAGGTGCCCCAATAATAAAAATTAATTACAATTTTGAAAACCCCTGCATATAGAAAAGCACATGAACTCACGTTTATATGTTTCATAGGTCGGATAACTATTTTTTTCTGCTCTGATGTTTATCTAGAAATAAATCTATTCTGATGTTCTCAGTGAACCCTCTGACTCATACCTGAAGAGGTATTTGCATTTATGACCTCAGAGATTTCTAGATCTCTACTGCTCATGTGAAGGAATTTGTGATTCTTCTCTCCCTTTGAATTTTCTACCTCTTGGCAGTTATCCGGGGCCACAGAGAATGCCCATTCCACATCAGGCGGCATAGTGTTTTGGCAAATGTTGAGACATGACTTGGATATAAAAGGGTTAGGCTGAGGGATCTAATCTACAACAGGTATCCTAATGGTCCCTGAAACCTAACACTTTCATAGAGCTTTGGTGCCCGAGCAACTGGGTTTGAGTTGATCTTGCCATTTCTTCGTTCTGTAGCCTTGGACAAGTTATTCCTCAATTAACTAAATGGAGATAAAAGTAATTACAGTTTTGGTGAGGATTAAACAGGACAATGTATGCAGTTTATTTATTCGGTATGGTCAATAAATTAGTTATGATCAGTATTATTTTTAAGAACAATGTTGACCGTTATGCAGTTAGCATAGGGTCCTGAGAAGAATATAACATAGTAAAAAAAATTTCATGGAGTTGGTATCAGATAGACTGGTGTTCAAATCTGGACCCAGTTACTTGCCTTCTATACGATTTGAGTGGAATGATCAAACAAAAGGGAGATGCTCAGTGCATCCCACTGGGGCTCATGTCAGTGAGGGCCTCACACAGCTGTGTCTAGGATGACCAGACCAAAACTCACTTGTTAAAATTTTTGAAATCTGATGAATAGAAATCAGCTCTCATCTTAGAGCCACCTAAATAACATATATAGAGTTCTTATATGTCAATAAGAAAAAGGTAACTAAATAGAAAAACAGGCAAAGGATACATCAGAAAATGTAGAACAGAATGATACCTATGTGAAAAGATCCCCAACCTGCAATAGTCAAATAAATGCACAATAAAACAATGATATGGCTTGTTGAATCTGGTATCTGTTTATCTAGAAATAAATCTGAAACAAATTGATATCAGTGTTTATTTATTTTTCAAAGATTTTATTTATTCATTTGACAGAGAGAGAGATCACAAGTGGGCAGAGAGGCAGGCAGAGGGGAAGGGTTAGCTGAGCAGAGCCCAATGCGGGGATGCGGGCCTCGATCCCAGGACCCTGAGATCATGACCTGAACCGAAGGCAGATGCGCAACTGACTGAGCCACCGAGGTGCCCCCAAGTGTTTGTTTTTTTAAATTAACCTTTTCATTTTGAGATAATCATAGATACACATGGAGTTATAAGTAATAATTAAAAGACATCCCATGTACCCTTTCCCTAGTTTTCCCCAATAGTAATCTCTTGCAAAATTATAGTACAATACCACAACCAGGATATTGACATTGATACAGTCAAGACACAGAATACTTCTATAACTATAAGGATCCCTCATGCTGCTTTTTTATAACCACAGCCAGGAACCATACAGTACGTAAATTTGGGGGATTGGCACTTTTTTATCACTCAGTCTAATTCTCTAAAATTTCACCCCAGTCGTGATTGCATCGTAGTTTTTTCTTCTTTATTGCTGAGTATTGTGGGTTAGATGTACTACAGTTTAACCATTCTCCCTTTGAAGACAATTGGGTTGTTTACAGCTTGGGGCTACTAGAAACTAAGCTGCCATGAACATTCATGTTCAGGTTTTTGTGTGATTTTAAGTTCTTATTTCTCTGAAATAAATGCCCAGAAGCGCAGGTGATGGGTTGTATGGAAAGTGCATGTTTAAGTTTTATAAGAAACTGCCAAACCACTTTTCAGAGTGGTCGTACCATTTTACATTCCCACCAGCAATGTATAAAAAAACTCAGTTTCTCCACATCCTTACCAGCACTTTTTTATTTTAGCTCTTCTGATGGGCATGTAGTGGTATCACATTGAAGTTTTAATTCGCATTTCCTTGTTGACTAGTGATGTTGAGCGTCTTTTCATGTGCTTATTTGCCATCCATATATTCTCTTTAGTGAAACGTCTCTTCATGTCTCTTGCCCAATTTCCAATTGGATTGTTTGTCTTGAGAGTTCTTTATATTTTCTAAATAGTAGTCCTTTGTTGGATATGTGGTTTACAAATATCTTCTAACCCTCTGTGGCTTGTTTTTCCCTCCTAACAATCCTTCAGAGAGCAAAAGCTTTTTATTTTGATGAAGTCCTATTTTTCCATTTTCCCTTTTTTGAATTGGGTTTTTGGTGTCATGTCTAAGAATTCTTTGTCTAGCCCTACATCCTGAAGTTTTTCCTCTTATTTTTTTTCAAAGTTTTATAGTTTTGAGTTTTATGTTTAAGTGTATGATATATTTTGAGTTAATGTTGCATTAAGTGTGAAATGTAGGTTGGGGTTCACTCTTTTGCTTATGAATATCCAGTTGCTCCAACACCATTTGTTCAAAAGGTTATCTTTCCTTCATCGAATTGCTTGTGCACCTTCGTCAACAGTCAGTCAGGCCTATTTGTGTGGGTCTATTTCTTGGTTCTCAAGCTGTTCCATTAATCTATGTGTCTATTTCTCCACCAATACCACACAGTTTTTATTATTGTGGCTCTCTCTCTTTTTTTTAAAAAAAGATTTTATTTATTTATATGTCAGAGAGAGAGCACGCAAGCACAAGCAAGGGGAGTGGCAGGCAGAGGGAGAAGCAGACTCCCCGCTGAGCAAGATGCCGGATGTGGGATTTGACCCCAGGACCCCGGGATCCTGACCTGAGCCAAAGGCAGACACTTAACTGACTGAGCCTCCCAGGCATCCTTATTGTGGCTCGCTTATAAGTCTTGAAATCCATTTATTCTTCTTTTTCCGATTTGCTTTTTTTTTCCCCCAGATTATTTAAACTATTCTAGTTCCTCTGCCTCTCTGTATAAGTTTAGAATATCAGATTTATATAAGCTTTATTAAATGAATTGGGAAGTGTTCTCGCCTGTCTTCTGGAAGAGATTGTTCAGAATTGCTGTTAATTATTCTTTAAACATTTGGGAGAATTTTTAAGTGAAACCATCATAGTCTGATGTGAAAGTCAATGAATGTAATCGTAGTTCCAGTTTCTTATTTGAGAGTTTTAAAACTATGAATTCAATTTGCTTAATAAGTATAGGACTATTTCACATTAGGTGAGCTGCAGTTTGTGCTTTTTGAGAAATTAGTCCATTTCATCTAAGTTGTCAAGTTTATGTGTCTAGTATTGTTTGTAGTATTGCTTTATTAACATTTTATGTCTTCAGGATCTGTAATGATATCCTCTGTTTCATTCCTGATGTTGGTGATTTGTGTTTTCTCTTTTATTCCACTGGTTAGCCTAAGTAGAGGGTTGTCAATTTCATTAATCTTTGCAAAGAACCAGGTTTTCTCCTTGATTTTCTCTATTGTTTTTGTTTTCAATTTCTTTGATAACTGCTCTTATCTTTATTGTTTCCTTCCTTCTTGCTTTAGGTGTATTTTGCTCTTCTTTCTCTAGGTTCTTGAGATGGGAACTTAGATAACTGGTGTGAAATTTTTCCTCTCTTCTAATGTAAACATTTAGTGCTTTAAATTTTCCTTTCAGCACTGCTTTAGTGTTTCCCACAAACTTTGATGACTGTATTTTCATTTTCACTCAATTCAATGTGTTGTTAAAAAATTTCCCTTAAGACTTCCTCTTTGACCCATGAGTTATTTAGAAGTGTGTTGTTTAGTTTCCAAGTGTTTGGAGATGTTTCCATTTTTTCTGTTACTGATTTCTAGTTAGATTCCATTGTGGTCAGAGAATATACTCTGTATGAGTTAAGTTATTTTAAATTTGTTGAGGTTTATTTGTGGCCCAGGATATGGTCTCCATTAGTATTTGATCTTTGCACTTTTAAAAAGAATGGGGATTCTGCTGTTGTTGGGTATTCTATAATTGTCAGTTAGGTCCTGTTAGTTGATGGTGTTGTTGGGTTCTTCTATATCCTGATTTTCTGCCTAGTTGTTTTATCTATTGCTCAGGGAGGGGTATGAGAGTTTTATTATAATTATACTTGTTGATGTGTCTTTTCCTCCTTTCGTTCTATCAGGTTTTGCTTTACATATTTTGCAACTGTGTTGACTGGTGCATACACATTTACAAATGCTATCTTCTTGGCAGACTGACCCTTTTATTATATAAAATCCCTTTGTCTCTATTAATTTTCTTTGCTCAGAAGTCTACTTTATCTGATATTAATATAGCCCCCTTGTTTTCTTTTTTTTTAAAGACTTTATTTTTTTGAGAGAGAGAGAGTGGGGGGAGGGGCAAAAGGGGAGGGAGATGGACAAGCAGACTCTGTGCTGAGAACAGAGTCTGACTCGGGGCTTGCTCCCATGACCCTGAGATCATGACCTGAGCCGAAACCAAGAGTCAGAGGCTCAACCGACTGAGCTACCAAGATGCCTCTCTCTCTGCTTTCTTTTCATTAATGTTTGTATGGTATACCTTTATCCATCTTTTTATTTTCAACCTACTTATATCATTATATTTGAAGTAAGTTTCTTATAGACAGCATATAGTTGGGTCATGTTTTCTAGTTTGTCTTTCAATAGGTGTAATTTTTTTTTTAAGTAAGCTCTATGCCCAAAGTGGGGCTTGAACTCATAACCCTGAGATCAAGAGTTGCATGCTCTACTGACTGAGCCAGCCAGGCACCGCTTAATTGGTTTTTTTAAACCATTTACATCTAATGTAATTGTTGATATTTTAAGGGTTAAGTGTTTATTTTTATTAAACACTTTATTTTCGTTTTCTGTTTGTTTTGTCTATTTGTTTTTTGTTTTTCTGTTTTCTTTTTCCTACCTTATTGAGCATTTTTTAGAATTCTGTTTTGACTTATCTATGGAGTTTTTTAGTGTATCTCTTTGTATAGCTTATTTAGTGTTTGTTCTAGGTGTTACATTATACATCTCTAACATCAAAGTCTACTGGTATCAAAATTTTGCTGGTTCAAGTGAAGTGTAGGAATCTTACCCCCCTTTTTTTTTAATATCCCTGTTTATAATATAATTGCCTTAAATAGTCCTATATGTACATTTATAACCATGTTGGGCAGCATTATAATTTTGGTTCAATTATCAAACAACTTAGAAAACTCAAGAAGAAAAGGAAAATGCATTTACCCATGTTTTTACTCTCTTTGTTTTGTTCTTCCTTTTTGATGTCTCAAGGTTTCTCCTTTTAGAGACCTTCCTGTAGTTATTCTTTTAGGGTAGTTCTCCTGGTGACAAATTTCCTTAGTTTCTCTTCTCCTAAAAATGTCTTGATTTTAGCACTTGAAAAATGTCGTGTCACTTCTTTCTGGCCTGCATGGTTTCTGATGAGAAATTTACTGTCATTTGAATTGCTTTTCCACTGTAGATAAGGTGTTGTTTGTCTCTTATTGTGTTTAGGATTTTTTTCTTTTCTTTTTTAAGTTTTTTTTTTCCTTATTTATTTATTTGAGAGAGTGAGAGAGAGAGCATGAGACGGGGGAGGGTTAGAGGGAGAAGCAGGTTCCCCACTGAGCAGGGAGCCCAATGCTGGACTCGATCCCAGGACTCCAGGATCATGACCTGAGCTGAAGGCAGTCGCTCAACTGACTGAGCCACCCAGGCGCCCCTAGGATTTTTTTTCTTTGTATTTAGTTTTTAGAAGGATGAATATAATGTGTCATCTTGCTTTGGGCTCTTTGATTTTATCCTCCTCGGGATTTGCTCAGCTTCTTGAATCTGTAGGTTTATGCTTTTTTGCAATTTGGGGAGTTCTCAGACATTATTACTTCAAATACTTCTCCAGCTTCCCCCTCTTCCCCAGTTTTCTCCTCTCTTTACAAGACTCTGATGGCACAAATGTTCAATATTTTGTTATGGTCCTACAAGTGCCTGAGGTTCTGTTCACTTCTTTTTTCATGTCTATTTTCTCTCTGTTTTCAGATGGGACAGTTTCTTTTGTTCTATCTTCAAGTTCACTCATTCTTTTCTGAGTCTCCTCAATACTTCTGTTGAGCTCATCCATTGAGTTTTTCATTTTATTACTGTATTTTTTGGTTCTAAGTTTTCCACTTGGTCCTCCTTTATATCCTCTACTTCTTTGAGGAGACTTTCTATTTTTTCATTTGTTTCAAGTAATTGTTCATTAAACATTTTTATGATGCATGCTTTAAAATTTTAGTCAGATAATTCTAATATCTCTGTAATCTTGGTATTGGTGTTTATTCATTGTTTTTTTAATTCAAGTTGAAACTTTCCTGATTTTTGTTATGATGAGTCATTTTCCACTGAAACATGGACATTATGGATATTATATTATGAGAATCTGGGTCTCATTTAAACCTGTTTCAGCTGGTTTCTTCTGAAACTGTTTTGTCAGGGAAGGGGGGAGAATACTGCCTCATTACTGCCCAGTGAGGGTAGAAGTCCAGGTTTCCTATTTGACCTCTTTTGACATCGAAAGGGGAAGAAGGTCCTCATTAGTTCTGGGTGAAGTGGGAATTCTGGCTTTCCTTGAGGCTTCAACTGAGACCACCCTGGTTGGGAGGGTCAGGGATGCCAAGATACTGCTGCCCATGTGGCCTCCACTGACACCACAGGTATTGGCCTCATTAATGCTAAGCAGTAATGAAAGTCCTGACTCTCCATGAGGACTTCTCTGACATCACCCTGGGTGAAATGAGTCAGAAGGAGGTCAAGGTGCCTCACAACAGCCTTGAATGTGCAGACATTTAAGATCCCCATAAGGCCCTAGTTGGAATGGGTAGAGACTGGGCCACAGTTTTTTTCCTGCATCTATTGGCCAGAAAAGGAAGCTTATTATTGAAACATTTTCTGTCTTGCTATGCATGCTGCCTTTTTCCTGGTCCTCTGGCTAGAAAGAATGGGTGTTTTAGGGGGCTTTTGAAAAGATCTGTTCCTCTTGGAGTTTCCAGACAGCTGGCTGCTTCTCTCACTGCTTTGTTATGCCTTAGGTCCCAAGTGCCTACTTGGCATGCCTTTTTCACTCCACATTTTAGATATTATAAATATAGTGTTCAGGGGTTTTTGTTGTGTTTAGTGGGAGGAATAAAGAAAAGCACATTCATTCCATCTTCCCTGAAGCAGAAGTCTAGGTGTATTTATTTTCAAGTAGCCTGCATTGTTTACCACCTTTATAATAATAGGAAGAAGACTCTAAAGAAGGAGAAAATGGTTAATAAGTTGTGTGTGCTTTTTCTGTACCAGACAGCCTAAGATATAGGTTTGAACTCATTTTATAGGTGAGGAGCACATGTGCAGATCTCAAGTTCACATATGTAGTAAGTGGCAGAGCTGGGATTCAAGCCCAGGTTGAGAGTACCCAAAACCATGATTCTTAATTCCCATCTCTTTTCTTTCTTTCTTTTTTTTTAAAGATTTTATTTATTCATTTTGAGAGAGAAACAGAGACAGAGACAGAGAGAGCACAAGCAGAGGGAGAGGGAGAAGCAGGCTTCCCGCTGAGCAGGGAGCCCAATGCGGGGCTCGATCCCAGGATCCTGGGATCAGGACCTGAGCGGGAGGCAGACGCTTAACCATCTGAGCACCCAGGCGCCCCTCCCATCTTTTTTCTTATCCATTCATCCCTTTCTGGTTGCTCATTTCTGGTGACAGCTATGTCCATTCAGGCCTGTCCTCTAGCAGCCATTTCATAGAGAGGCCACACTGCCCAATTAAAAATCCTACAAATGATTAGCCAGATGCCCTTAAGCAAGTTACTCAACCTCCTCTCCCACATGTTCCTCACTTGTAAAATGGCAATAATGGTGGACTTGCCTCATAGAGCTGTTATAAGAATTAAATAAATTGATATTTGTAAAGTGCCTTGAATAATGGCTGACACAAAAGGTATTAATTCAGTCCTTGCTATTATTCTTTACATGCCATTCTACAAATGGCCCCTCTTCCTGGAAACATCTTTCCCTATTGCCAACCCTATTCAAAATATTACTTTACATTTATCTTGTGGCTTGGAGTGCCCCTTGCCCACTGCCACTTGTCATCAGGGATATAGGAGTATCCAATTTGAGAAATGAGAATGTGTAGTGTGCTGAGTAGGAAGCCTAGAATCTCACAGGTGCTTAGTAAAAGATTGCAATTTTGAGCTATTAGGGAAAAGGACTTCCTCTAATTCTTAATCCATATTTGTTATTCCCATTTTATAAGTGAGGAATGTGTAGGAGAAGGAGGTTGATTAATTTGCCTAAAAGGCACATTGTTAATAATAGGTAGGTTTTTCAATCTGACTCCAGTGTGTGTCCACTGCCTTACATTGCCTCACTGTGAAATAGCCTGTATAGGGCAGATCTAAAAGTAGACAGTGTCGCCCACATGGGGATTGTCAAGCTATGAGTGACTGGGAAGAGTGAGGACGCTATCCCAATAGTTTGAGTGAGAGATGCTGGTGGATTCAGATGTATTTTGAAGGTAGGAGCAACAGATATGCCACGGTTTGGATATGTAGTGTTAGGCAGAGTTAACATTGAATTGTGTTTTTGGCCTGAGCAGCTGGGGATTTGGATGTGATTTGTTGAGAGGTGAAACAGAGGGAGGACCAGGTTTGTGGAACATGAATCAAGAGTTTTATTTGGAATCCATTACACTCAGATATTTCAAATGGAATTGTCACTGCATGCATGAATAAAGTTTAGGGAAGAAATACAGGTTAGACTAGGGAAATCAATCAATCAATCAGCCTGTTGATGGTATTAAAACATGAGAATGGGTATTAAAACATGAGAATGGGGGCACCTGGGTGGCTCAGTCATTGGGCGTCTGCCTTCGGCTCAGGTCATGATCCCAGGGTCCTGGGATCGAGCCCCACGTCAGGCTCTCTGCTCAGCAGAAAGCCTGCTTCTCCCTCTCCCACTCCCCCTGCTTGTGTTCCCTCTCTCGCTGTGTCTCTGTCAAATAAATAAATAAAAATCTTAAAAAAAAAAATAAAACATGAGAATGGTATTAAAACAGAAAAGAGGTCTAAAGGCTGAGCCCAGAGTCTCCTGATACAGACTGAAATTCAGTAAGGGATAACAGTGTATGAAAGAGCTGCTTCGATTGATTCTATCTTTTGAGTGAAATCAGAAGCAAGGTGGAGAATGAGGACAGAGGATCGGGGTGAAAGGGTTGTCCTAGAGCCTGGGAGGCTGAATTGATGAGGAACGTTGAATAGAATCGCCAGGCAACATGGGAAGCCTGCTTGAGGTTTGTTGTCAGGAACTACATGCACTTCCATGAGAGGTTATGTGAGTCTCAGCCAGGAGCAGGTTTGTTGGGGCAGATGTGGAGCAGGCAGAGGTGGGTTTAGGGGAGTTGAGATTTGGTTGGTAAGTGTGAGAGAGAAAGATGGTGGGAGCTTTGAGGCTGCCCTGAATCAAAGTTTCCTTCCTGCTGCCCTAGACCTTGGTCCTGTTCTCAAGGCTGGTTGAGTTCTCAGTTCTCACTGGTGCCTTCCGTCTCTGTGCTCCCTGTTAATCTCCCTGCCCTGCTCACCACATTCACCCCTCTGGGCCTCAGCCTTTCTCCTACTCTTCCCCTCCTGCCTCCTCCTTTCATTTCTCATCCTGCCCACAAGTCAGCTCAGCCAGAAGAACTGGAACCAGACTTCAAAAGGTATAGTAATAGTGACTTTCTGTATTCAGCAAAGACTTCCACCTGCATGCCCATGCCAGAGCTGATTTTCTTAGAATGCAGCCTCATTGAAGTCAGACAGAGTTCTGTTCAGCAACTGGTCCACCCATCAACAAATGTGCTCTGAGGCCCTACTATTTGTTAGATATATTGTGAGATATGATATGAAGGTCATCTTCTGCTGTGTTCTGCCATAAGGAGCTTGTTGTCTGGCAGAGAGAGGCTGACCCAGGTGAAAAGGATATAGTGGGCAGTGGGGTGTACCCCTCAGTCTCCCTTTAGACTGAAGGACTTATTCCCCCAGCTTTTGGGAGTGTTGCTGGCAAATGCCCCCACTGTCAGCTCTCTTGGGAATCATTGTGGCTAAAGATAGCCACCTAACCAGAGTTCAAGCTGGTCAATGCCAGGTTATAAAGGTCCAGCTTCCTTGACCCAAATTGAGACATTTCAGAAGGGTCGTCCCAGCTTCAGGACTTCCAGTGGGGTGAGCTCAGTCCTTCACTGAGACTCTATCACGGCTCAGCTTCTCCGCCTCCCCAGTGCTTGCCTCCTTCCTTCCTTTCCACAGATGTTGACCCCAAAAGCACCCCTTAATAAACTTCATGCCCCCTAATCTCCACCTCAGAGTCTGCTTCCCAGGGAATTTGGCTTGCAATAGTTGTGCCAGGGGTGATTCAAGAAAGCAGATGCTAAGGGGATATTACTGTTTTTAGAAATTTGCTTTTTTTTGGCATAGCACTAAACCCACACCAGTACTCTGAAATAATCCCTTTACTGTGGCCTCATTTTTGGCTAAATCATAATTGCGTGTCATCTTCTGAGTCTTGAGCCCAGACCCTTCCTCAAATGTAAGTTGTGCCTACACTTTCTCCCCTACTTCCTTAATATCCAGACCAAGATGCTATTTCTTGGGTACACATGAGGACACTCAGGGTTGTGCCTACTTCTGTCATGCTGGGGTCTTGTAGTCTGGGCCGAGAGACAGCAGTCCGAATTTGGGCTGTCAAAACGACTGGAAATTGTGGGACAGAATGCAGCAAGGAGGCACTAAAATCCATTGTGAAAATTACCTTCAGCTGCAGGGTTATTTCTGAGAACTGAAGGAAGACCACAGATTAAGTGATTTTTTTCATATGAAAGTCTAGAATAGGGAAACTTATAGAGATGCAAAGTATATGAATGGCTGCTTAGTGTTGGGATGGGGGTGTGGGGATGGGAGGAAGAAAGAGAGGTCACAGATAAAAGGTACAGGGTTAACTTTTGAGGTGATAAAATATTCTGAAGCTGATGGTAGTGATGGTTGTACATATCTGTGAATATGTGAAAAACCATTAGATTGTACACTTTAAACAGATGAGTTATATGTGGGTTGTATTTTGATAAAGCTGTTTAAAAGAACTGAAGGAAGAACAGGAGTGAATCTAGGGGGGAAGCAGGGGCTCTTCCATCTGTTGAGTTTGCTCTTGCTGCTGCAGAATGACAGATTTGGGGATCTCAGCGGCCACACACTGCCACCAGGGAAAAGCCAGCTTATGGTCTGAGATGGTCCTCAAATGAAGAATCGGTGAAACACCCAGTCCTGTGAAATTTCTCCCCACCCACCTTGATGGTAAATGAGATGAGGCTGACAGCTGATAAGGAGAGACTGGAAAGGGTCTTAGTTTGGGTTCCAAGAAGCAGAGCCCGAGACAGGATGTGGGTACAGGTGGTTTGTTTGGGAGGTGGTCCCAGGCATCAGGAGTGAGGAAGTGAAGAGGTGACACAAGGAAGGGAAGAAGCCAGCCCAGGATAATACTGAGTAGTTTCTGCTGTGAGCACTTGGGCTGAATTCCACTGGGGACCCTCTGAGCCACCCAGGACTTGGGAGAGGCACTCGGGCTACCAATTTCAAGGGAGCACTTGTTTTCAGGGGCTGGTCCTGCTCTTATAAGACCTGACCATAAGGGTTGCCTCAAATTTTGCCTTGCCCTAGTCCTTGCCCTGCTGTGAGAGACTAAGCAGGACTTACTTCACAACTGCCCACCAAGCAACAAGAGGCTGGGGTATCTCGTCACTGGCCCTGTCCCCACTGCCTGAGTGTCACTAAATCCTGGCACTTCCAGCCATCTGTCTGAGAGTTGGGGAGGAGCTGCTGGCCTTCCAGGAAGTACCCACTACAGATAAAGTGAACTCAGAGGCTGGCTGAGGGCATGTGGGACTGGGCATCAGTAGATAGAGAGCATTTATTCAGATAGAGTATTTAGGGAGGGCTCTAGCATTTCCCTCCTCTCCCCCACCTCCCAGCCCCGTCCGCTTCTTTGACACTTTAAGCCAATCAAGGAAAACTGAAGACTACTTGGAGTACATGGCTGGGTCTCCTGGCATCTGGGAAAAGCCAGGACTGGTGGACAAGCACAGCCTGGGAAACCCTCCAGAGTAAGTGGGTTATCTGGGAAAGGTCTGCACCTGCAGTTGACTGGGGAAGGGAGCATGAGCTTCAGATGAACCCCAGCAAAGGGAGCTGGAGTTCACTCCTCCTGAAAGCATCCCACTCAAGAAGACCACTGCAGGGGTGTCTGGGAGATACACTGTCAGAAGCCTAGGCCTAGGGGAGTGGTAGGCAGCCAGACATAGAAGGTCTCAACCAGGTCCATGATGGGAGCTCCTGAAAACCCCACAAAAGTGCTCCACGGGAAAGGGGCAGCCTTGGGCATGCATGCCACAGGGCATTGGTGCCAGGCTGTGACCAGAGCAATTCCAATAGACCCTCTCTGCTCCCTCTTTTCCTCCCTCTCCCAGTGCACCCCTGGAGGAGAGAGAGGTAGCAGAGCGGGTGGGGAGGAGAAGCAGGAGGAAATCAACCTCTCCCTTCCTCCCCAGCACAGCTCCCTCAGCCCAAGCAAGGCCCAGGCAGGAGGAGGGGCCATGCTGAGTGCACAAGAGATGAACACTGTGATAGGTGATTGGACTATTTTTAATACCTAAAGGAAATGGTGTTTTAACACCCAAGTATAACACAGGAAGGTAGGGGGTCTGCCTGAGCACTCATACGCATGGGGAAGAATGAGTCAACAGGTCTGCAGGGGCAGTGGGGAGAGAAAAAAATGTCATTTTCTACTACAGCCCTTCTGGGTTCATTCGTCCAGTAAAGAGAGGAGAGGTGTGGTGAACTGACACCCTTAGATCCCCATCAGCTGGTGAGGGCTGTCCCCGCACCATTTCCAAAACTAAGGGAATTGTTGGAATTTGAGCAGCCACCCCAACTGTGCCTGATGCAGCCACTCCCCATCAGAAGAGCCCCAGAGGTTGAGATATAATCAAGCAGTCAAGACAGGAAGCTCTAAGAACTAGAATATTTATAGTAAGTTCAGAATTGGCATTTACCCAGGACACAGTGGTACTGCAGTCCCGGATGTCTATGGCCAGCATAGTTATTAAATAGCTTGAACGTCATCCCCGAGAAAAGCTACACCCTGCATGCTTGTTGATGGCTCCATGATGGGTGGCACAGAGATTCTTCTTCCAATCTGAAGCAATGGAAGGGACAGTCTAACTTAGAGTTTGCAAATTCAGTGTGTACACAGATCCACCTGGGCTTCTGTTAAGATGCAGTTAGCTTCACCAGGTCCAGAGTGGGGCCAGGATTATGCATTTCTAACGCACTCCTAGGTGATGTCAATGCTTCGCTGTATGGATCACATTTCAGGAGCAAAGAGCCAGAACAGTGGTTCTCAGTCTAAGCTCCACATTAGAATCGCATGAGGGAATCTGCAAAAAACTGAGATTCAGATTTTATCAGTCCGGTGTGGTACCCTGACACTGATATTTTTTAAACTCCCCCATAATTCTATAAGCTGCTAAAATAAAGAAATACTGATTTTGAACTTGTAGGAATTGTAACTGTTATTTATTTCATAGCTGTTCTTTACTTATGAAAAGATAAATGTGGTTGAAGAGTTAATGCCTGCATGGCCAAATGACGAGATCAATCTAATTCTCTCCAGATCTAGTTGAAAACACCCAGAAAGTGCCATCCCACCTGCAGCTGGTACCTCACGCTGGTGCTCCAGATGGCTGCTAACCAAAGTGCCCTTTCACCCTCACCACCATCCAGGGGTAGACAGTGCTGTACCAGAGGCAGGGACAGTTTGTGGTTGCTCTGAGCTGTCTCAGAACGAGGAGAGGCAGGGTGTGTGTGAGTATGTGTGTGGGAGACATCTACACAGTTGTGATGGGAATTCCGCATGACCCCATGGGCTGGAGTGTCCCTGGCACTGATGAAGCCTTCCTTCCTGAGTCTCACAGCTGGAAAATAGTTTCTCTATTTGATACAAGGCAATGCCAGCAACATTTTGAGACCACTCTGTGAAGTTCTCACGTGCTTTTTGTATTCATTTCCTAGGGCTGCAGTAACAAGTCCACTATCAACCGGGTCACTTAAAATAACAGAAATTTAGCCTCTCACAGTTCTGGAAGCCAAAGTCCAAAATCAAGATGCTGGCAGGGCCAAGGCAACGATATCAGATTAAAGGCCCACCCTATTCAAATATTACTTCATCTTAACTACAAACATCCACAATGATCCTATAACTAAATAAGGTCACGTTTGAGATTCCAGGAAGAACATGAATTCTGGGGGGATATGATCCAACCCAGTCCACTTTTCTCACCTTTAAATGAAAAGTTTCCTAAGGCCATCAGAGGTACATATTAGAAATACTTTACCCAAATACCTTCCAAAACGACTCTCATAATCTATAAAATGGGTCAGTAGAGGAGATAACCAAACATCTATTGGACACTTTCTTTTGTGTGATACATCACCTAAGGAACCTTCAGAGTCATTATTTGATTAGCAAAATATCATCTTTATGAAGCTGTGAGGATAAGTTGGTTAACCTAAAGGCTGATACCCTGTTGGTGATGAACAAATATTAATTCTTTTTTTTAAAAAAATTTATTTATTTATTTGAGAGAGAGAGAGCACGAGAGGGAAGAGGGCAGAGGGAGAAGCAGACCCCCTGCTGAGCAGGGAGCCCGATGTGGGACTCGATCCCGGGACTCCAGGATCATGACCTGAGCCAAAGGCAGTCGCTTAACCAACTGAGCCACCCAGGCGCCCTAATTCTTTTTACTCCCCACCCAAGGTGCTGGCAATTTGTGATACTCTTGCCTACTCCCTAAGCAGAGCCACCTGGATTACCTGCACGTGCATTTCCTTTTTAAAAATTAAATTAAATTAAATTAATTTGTTTTTTAAATGACCTCTACCCCCAACATGGGGCTCGAACTCATAACCCTGAGATCAAGAGTCACATGCTCTACTGACTGAGCCAGCCAGGCGCCCCTGTTTCTCATGGGCAGCATGGAACAGGAGACTTGGGGTTCAGCTCTGCCAGTAACTCCACTGTGACTTGGGCAAACCACTTAAACTCTTTCCATCTGGTCAAGAAAGAGCTGTCTCCTCAAGAACGAGCAACATCTGAGAGAAACATGCCAGTGTGGAAAGTGGACACCCAGAGCCTAGGAGGTGCAAAGGCTCTCAGACCCTGGGTCATGTGGCTATGGAGTGTCCCTGTCCTGAGTTCAACACCAAAGTGGCCCTGAGCCCACCTGCTCCACCCCACCATCTGCCCCTTTGTGAGCCTGCTCCAAACTACACTGGGTTGTGTTCAAAACTCCTTATGGAGCTTCTAGGAGTTAGTTGACTTTTAAAGAAAATGTGAAGCCAGTAGAAGAGCCCCCCTCTGGTTTTGGACAATGTGTATGTCTGTATTTCCTTGCTCTCTTGCAGGACTTCCTGTTTCTGCAGAAATTCTTCCCCCACCGCATTAGCTCTGGAAGTCGCTGGGCACCCATGCAAATCTGCCAGTTACTGCATCACATCCTTGCTTTGTTCTCTTCTCTTTCTTCTCTAGAGACATCTCCACTGAGTTGCTGGTGTATCCTCCTGGCACAGTGGACACTTCTGATGCGCTGAGCTGCCACATCTGCTGGGCATGGCTATCTTCTTCAGGTGTCAAGTCGTGGAGATGGGGGGGTCCCACTCTCACTTTATTGGACAAACCTTGGAACATTGCATCTCTACAACTGGAATGTCCCATTTCTACAAAGCATCACATTTTTTAAGGAGCAAAAATGTTCCTTAATATTATCTTATGGAGTCACAACATCCTCATGGAAGTTTTATTCCGATGTTGCAGACCAAGATCCTAACCCTGTCAAATGTGATCTTCAGACCAGTGGCGTTGGCATTGCCTGAGAGCTGGGTAGACACGCAGCATCTCAGGCCCTGCTGTATCATGATATGCTGTTTAAGAGGATTCCGAGGTGATGTGTGTGCACATCAAAGTGTGGAAGCACTGGATTAACATTCAGAAAGGTGCAGTGACTTTCCAAGAATTTCAGGGTAACATGCTGGCTCAGCTGGCACAAGAACGGAGGCTCTGAGACTCCCAGAGAAATGCTTTTCTTGCAAGAATGCTTCATTCTCTGCTTGGGGGGCACACCTACCTTTTAAGATCAGCTCCTGGGTCACCTCTACATTCTTACTTAGAGGGCCCAGGAATTAGGCACCCCACTTTTGCTCCTGAAGCCCTTAATGTGCTCAGCTGTCACTGAGTGGAGAAAACTGAATCACCAAGCATCTTCTTGGGGCGTCATGGGATTTGTCTGAAAGAGCTGTATCACTTGGAATGGGCATATCTGTGCGATGGGGAAACAAGGGAGCAAACTGCCGTGCAAAAGGAGGAATTTATGTTGATCCTGGGAGTGAGGAAGACCAAGGTGAGTAGAGAAATTAGAAGGAGAAAAAAGGAGAATGTATCAGAACCTCTTGCGAGAGGTGGTGCAGTAAGTTTCTAAATTCTTGGTGGAAGTGGATTGCTTTTTGTTTTGGTTCCGATTTTGGTGGATAGTGGTGAATGGGCTGTGCTTTGCACAAAGTGGATGCCTAGGGCAACACAATGAAGCCAGGAACTGACCTGTGCAGGAGGGGCAAGAGGCCTCAGCAGGACCTGGACTACACAGTGACTGGGCCAGTTTCTCTCATTCTCAGAATCCCTGGGACCCAATCCAGTGCTCCCCAAATGCTTCTTGTATGGATGAATGAGAGCTGAAGAAATCCATCAGTATTATCTAATCCAATTCCCTCTTTTTTGTTTTGGCTTATGCATTGTTGATTTTTTAATTTTAATTTTAATTAATTAATTAAATTTATTTATTAGTGAGTAAAGCGATAGAAGTTTATTAAGTGAAGATACAGAAAAAGCTCTCAAGATTGAGAGGGGTCCTGACAGGGTTGCCCTGATTTTTAATTTTTAAAATTATCCAATACATTAAATATCCCAACATGAAAACATAAATGTACAATTTAAAAAATAATAATAAAGTGAACACCAGTATATCCACCATCCAAGTGAAAAAACAGAATATCAAAGTACCTTCTAAGTCTTCCTTGTGCCCCTCCCCAAACATTTCCTTTTCCTATCCCCCACTCACCCTATTCACAGGTGGATAGCTGCGCCTATTTTGAGCTTGATATAAATAGAGTGATACTGTATGTGTTATATTGCTTCATTAGCTCAACATTTTATTTATGAGATTCATCCATGCTAATGAGTGTAGCTGTAATGTCTTCATTCTCACTATGTTATATTCTATTGTATAATTATATCTTGATTCAGTTTAGCCATTACACTGTCAATGGATATTTGGGTTGCTTTGAGAATTTAGTACTAATATGTACAGTGCTGCAGTGACCAGTCCTGCCCATATCTCCTGATGCACTAGGCCACATTCCATCTGTGGAGTTGCTCAGCCACAGAGGATGCCCACACTCAAGTTTACTAGATAAGCGGAACTCTTTTCCAGAGGGATTAAGTTACCTTAGACTTCCACCAGTCCTGTAGAAGAGTTCCCAGAGCCACAAAATCTTTGCCAACACTTGATATTGTCAGACTTAAATTTCTGATCAGCTGGTGAGTATAAAAATAGCACCTCACTACATTTTTAATTTTAATTTCCCTGACTATTAATGAGATCATGCACCTTTTCCTGTGTTTATTGGTCATTTGGATTTTCTGTTTTGTGAAGAGATTATTCAGGTCTTTTACTTGTTTTTAAACAATGTTGTGTCTATTTCTTATAGATTTCAGAATGTCTTTATATATAATTTTAGATAAAAGTCTAAAGCTATGTGTATTGAAAACGTCTTCTCTCAATTTTTGAATTTTTTCTTTTTCTCTTTATGGGTCTTTCAGTGAGAAGTTTTTCATTTTAATGTATTTGGATTTGCCAATGCTTTTCTTAAAGATTAATGATCTTTGTGTCTTATTTAAGACATGAGCTATGCATTATCAACAATAGCCAAACCATGGAAAGAGCCCACATGTCCATCAACTGATGAATGGATAAACAAGAAATGGCATATATATAATGGAATATTACTCAGCCATCAAAAAGAATGAAATCTTGCCATTTGCAATGATGTGGATGGAGCTAGAGTGTATGTGAAGACATAGCAAGAAGGCAGAAAAAGACCTCTCACTAGCAAAGGAATCGGTTGGCGCCTTGATCTTGGACTTCTAACCTCCAGAACTGTGGGAAATTAATTTCTGTTGTTTAAGCCACCCAGTCTGTGGTACTTTGTTCTGGTGGCCCAAGCAGAATAATACAATATCCTTCCCTACCAGGAGAAAATGTCCTCCTATATTAACTTTTTAAGGTTTTATAGTTTTTCCTTTCATGTTTACATCTTTAATCCACCTGGAAATAATGTTTTTGTAAGGTGTGAAGTGCGTGGTTAAATATTTTTCATATAGCTAATCAGTAGATTCAGCAGTTGTTGAAAATTTTTTCCTTTTCTCACTGAGCTGCAATGCCAACTGGGTCATAAAACAAATTCCAACCACAAGTGTGTTTGTTTATGGGCTCTATGTTTGGTCCTTTGATCTATGATTCTCCATGTAAAATTACTTGGTCTTAACCTACCAAAGTTGTAAAATAATTACTGATACCTGGTATGGTGAGACCCCACATTCATATTTCTAAATAAATATTAGAGCTAGTTTTTCAATCACAGAAAAATATTGTGAGGATTTTTTAATAATTATATTAAATCCTTAGATCAGTTTGGGGAGAACTGACATCTTTTGCTATTTACTTAGTCTTCTAAAGCATGAACATGACATATTTCTATACCTACTTAGGAGTTCTTTAATATCTTTTAATAAAGTTTTGTAATTTTCTCTATAAAGTTTTGGCAAATTTTTCTCTATAAAAGTTCCTGTCCTTTTTTATGAGATTTATACCTCAATACTTCATATTTATTGATGCCATAATAAAAGGAATCTTTTTAAAATTACATTTTATGTCTATTGCTGAGATACAGCAATGCAATGGAATTGTGTGTTATCAACTTTTCATTCAGCAAAGTTACTAAATCATCTTGCTAACTTTAATATTTCATGTATGGACTGTCTTCGGTTTCTGACATTTGTACATCTACATTTGTAGATTCATTTGGGTTTTTTCCCCACATCCTCTGTAAGCAATGACGTCTTTGTTTCTTCTTTTCTAATCCTTATGCCATTTATTTCTTGTTCTTATTATGCAGATTAGTGTCTCTCATACCAGGTAGAAGTGGTGATAGAGTAGGCATATTTTTCTTATTTCCTAATTTCTAAGAGATTACTTTCAGCATTTCCTCATCAATAATGGTAGTTGGTATAAGTTTTTGTAGCTATATTTTCAAGTTAAAAAAATTTTAATAACCTTTTCAATGAGGTTTTTTTCTCTCGGAAATTTTTAATGCAGTGCGATATACATGTGGAACAGGCTTATATCATAAATACAGGAATTTCTATACTTTGAACCTCTCTTTATGACCAGCAGCCAGATCAAGAGACAGAATATTACTAGGCCCTGAGAGGCTCCTTTCCATCTTATAAGTCACCCCAAAGAGGAAACCCTCATCTTCTGACCCCTGATGCCATAGACTGGTTTTACCTGTTTTTTGGTCCCCATTTAAGTGGAATCATATAACATGCTGTCTTTGTTTCTGGCTTCTTTTGCACAACATTGTTTGTGGAATTTATCCACATTATTCTGAATACTCAATAGATGATTCATTCTCATTGCTGCAGTGTATTCCATTGTATGACTATACCAGAATCTATCTATTCTACTACTGATTGGCACTTGGGTGGTTTCCGGTAGTCTATTATGAACACTGCTATGAATATTCCAATACGTGTTTTTTATGAAATATACATTTGTGTTGGATACGTATCTCAGAGTAGAGTTGATAAACCATGGAATATGTGCATGTTCCATCCCAGCAGAAGATGCCAAACAATTTTCCAAAGAGTTTGCAATGGTTTACACTCCCACCAGCAGAGTGGAGAGTCTCACCATAAAAATTGAATTTTATCAGTTTGCTTGTATCTATTGAGATGATCATGTGATTGTCTGATTTTTTTCCCCATTAATCTGTTCATGTGGTGAATTACACTTATATTTTTTCCAATGAAAAAGCAACCTGTTATTACTGGGATAAATCCAACTGCGTTGAGATGTACAAATTGCTTTGTACGGTGCTTGACTGAGCATGATGCTATTTGTTTACAGTTTTTATCTCTGTCTTCACTGGTGGGGGTTGGGTTCTATTTTCCTTTGGGAATGATCCTAGCCTCCTGAAGGGTTACGAATGTTAAGATAAACCCTTGAAAGCCTCCCTCTCTAACAATCTTTGATTCCCAGATTCTTCCATATTGTTCAGAAAACTGCAGATTCAATTTTCCACCTGTTAACATGACAGGTGCTTAGGCCATGCATTCCCCAGCCAGAAGAATGAAGTTCTGCTCTGCCATTAATTCTCCCAGGAATCCTTTGTGATGTATGCTTGTCTGCTAAAGCCCCTAAATTAGTTGAGATCTCACACAGTTGCAAGGAATGAATGGAAAGCAAGATTGTAGGGGCGGAGGAAGAAAGCGTCTGCATTTATAAACCTGAGACCCAACCAACTTTGCTGGCACCGGATGTCTCTAAAATGCTTCTAGCTTGCTGTGCGGAGCTTCTCTCCTGTTCTCCTGCCCCCGCCCTCTCTGGGGCTGATACATAATGGAGAGGTCCTGGACCACAAGGCCCAAACTCTGACACCCCCCTTCGTAACTAACCACAGTGCTCCCACACAGGAAATCAGTGAAAATAAGAATTTATACCTTCTGAACCAAGGAAGTACAGACATTTTTCAGTGTTTCATCTTTGAGAGAATTTCTTCCACAAAAGCTTCCAGAACAGCACCCCTGAGAGTTGGACAGGAAATAGGATATTTTCATGGTCTTGAAGAATCTCCCCACAAATGGCTATTAATAATGAAGAAAAAAAGAACAGTTTTACTACTAGCAGGCATCTTAATCAAGTGAACAAGGTTATACCACCGAAATTGGGACTGGCTGACATCATTTCTGTGGTGTTTTTGCCAAAAATCTCCAACCTGACCTAATCATAAGGAAACATCAGAACATCAGACAAACCCAAATTGAGGGACCTTCTGAAAAATAACTGGCCTGTGTTATTTTAAAAATGTTAGTGTCTTGGGACACCAGGGTGACTCAGTCGGTTAAGCTTCTGCCTTCAGCTCAGGTTGTGATCTCAGGGTCCGGGGATCAAGTCCCAACATCGGGCTCTCTGCTCAGTGAGGAGTCTGCTTCTCCCTCTCCCTCTCCCTCTCCTTCTGTGCTCTCTCTCTGTTCCTCTGTCTCACCCTCAAGCTCTCTCTCAAATAAATAAAATCTTTTTAAAAATGTCAGTGTCTTGAAAAACAATGAGAAGCAGAGGCACAGTTTCAGATCAAAGCCAAGTTAAAGTACTAGACAGTTAAATGCAAGGTATGGCCCTGGATTAGATCCTGAACTAAGAAAAAGGTACTATAAAGGACATTACTGAGACAATTGGTGAAATTGTAAAATAGACTTCTTAGAGAGCATTACCGTGAAATGCTAAATTTCTTGGTCTTGATAATAGTACCATGGTGACATAAGAGAATGTCCCTCTTTTCAGGAAATTCATGCTGAAGGGTTTAGGGATGAAAGAACATGATACCTACAATTTTTCTCCAATGATTCAAAAAAAATTATGTATATATCACATACAGAGAGAGAAAATGATAAAGTGGGTATGTCAAAATGTTAACACTTGGTGAATCTGGGAGAAGAATATACCAGAGTTCTTTGTAGATTCTCATAATTTTTCTTTTCTGCATGTGATTTCAAAATAATAACTTAAAAAAAAAAAGACTTCCATGTCTAGCAAAGAGGAAACCACAAAGGTGAAATGATAAGGGTTGCCTCGGTGGTTAGGAATAGAACCTGTAGTTATTAACACATATTTGGTACTAGATCTCTGGAGAAGAAAGTGCTTCTTTTTTTAACAGCCCCCTTGAGACAGAGATCACTACCCATCTTGTACAGATGAGAATGATGAGGTATGGGGGTGAAATAAAACACCCAGGGTCACCCAGCAAGTCAACAACAAGGCTGGGATTTCACCCAAGTCTGGGTGACTCCAAAGCCCTTGGGTGCCATAAATTCTCTGGGTTTTGACCCCGATAAAGACTGACCAGAAAAGAAGGTGGCATTTCTGTCCCCTTCATTGTGAGCGGTTGGGTCTGAATTCACCCTGTGCTTTCTGAGACCTACCTCATGCCAGGCACTGCCTTGGATGTATTGGGTGGAGACCCAAAAAGAGCAAGATATGAGTAGAGTCTGGTGGGAAAGACAGCCCAAAGAACATGAGGGTGAACGTGAACAAGATCTATCATGAGAACAAGGATTCTGGCAGCCCAGATGAGAAAGACTTAAGAGATGATAAATTGTGAGGGAGTGACAGGGAAATGTATGAGGGAACTAATGGAAGACAAGGACTATTTTAGTACGGTCTTTTTATGCAAACTCATCTTGATATTCAACTCCCCATCTTTGATAAGTCATTCTCTAGTACAAGGTGAGCACCTTCATCAAAAGGAAACTTATCCCCCTGCCTTTAGACAAATGGGGAAGGGCAGAGAACTCTTCCTGCATTGGTCAATTCTCAATTGCCTTTAGTTCAAAATGATCCTTATGCCAAAGTGGCATATTTTGGGGTGGTCCCTCCTTGAAGTCCAAACCTCCTTTCCTTTGTTAAAATGGCGTATAAACACTGAAGTCTAACCACTTTTTTTGAGTTTCACTCCTTTTCTGGGAACTCCCATGCATGTAAATATTAATAAAAATTATGTACCTTTTCTTTTGTTAATCTGTCTTTTGTTAGTTTAATTCACAGACACCACCCCCGCCAGGTTCAGAACCTAAGAGGGTAGAGGAAAGTTTTTTCTCCCCAGTATCTGCTTCATAAATCAGATTTACTTTATCAACTTGGACTTCCCTTGTATATCACTTTTTGTTGGGCAGGTTCTTTTTGTTCTGCAAATCATTGGGAGAGAATTCTAAGTGTGGGTTAGTAAATTCATCTACAATGTAATCATTAAATCATTTACAAAATGGAAACTTCTCTGCTTGGAATTTGCCATTGATAGCCATTGTCTATTTCCTTAAAAACTTATTGAGAAAAGGTGAAAGATTTATACAATCTGAAGAGAAATTAGTTAAACCAGAATGGCTCAAATGAACAACTCAGGAAACAGCAGATGTTGGTGAGGATGCAGAGAAAGAGGAACCCTCTTACACTGTTGGTGGGAAAGCAAACTGGTGCAGCCACTCTGGAAATCAGTACGGAGGTTCCTCAAGAGGTTAAAAATAGAGATACCCTATGACCCAGCAATTACTATTAGGTATTTATTCAAAGGATACAAACAAACATAGTGATCCAAAGGGGCCCATGCATCCCAGGCAGCAATGTCCACAATAACCAAAATATGGAAAGAGTCCAGACGTCCATCAGCAGATGAATGGATAAAGAAGGTGTGGTATATACATACAGAATGGAATATTACTCAGCTATCAAAAAGAATGAAATCTTGCCATTTGAAACGATGGGGATGGAACTAGAGGGTATTTTTAAAAAGATTTTATTTATTATTTATTTATTTATTTATTTATTTATTTATTTATTTGAGAGAGAGAGAGAGAGAGAGACTGAGCGGGGAGGGGGCAGAGGGAAAGGGAGAAACAGATTCCCTGCAGGGCAGGGAACCTGATGCAGGACTCGATCCCAGGACACTGGGATCACTACCTGAGCCGAAGGCAGACACTTAACTGACCAAGCCACCCAGGCTCCCGGAACTAGAGGGTATTATGCTAAGTGAAATAAGTCAGTCAGAGAAAGACAAATACCATATGATTTCATTCATATGTGGAATTTAAGAAACAAAATAGATGAACACAGGGGAAGGGAAGGAAAAATAAAGTAAGATGAAAATTGAGAGGGAGGCAAACCATAAGAGATGCTGAACTCTATGAAACAAACTGAGGGTTGCTGGAGGCGAGTGGCAGGGGAGGGATAATTGGGCAATGGGCATTAAGGCGGGCACTTGATGTAATGAGCACTGGGTGTTATATACAACTGATGAGCAACTAAATTCTACCTTTGAAACTAATAAAAAACTAAATTTAAAAAAATATTTTAAAAAAGTATGAGAAGACAATATACCATTGTTAAAAAAAAACTTTAAAAATAAAGAGATCTAATATCTGACTGTTTTCATTTCTGCCTGTTTCATTCTGGAATGTGATCACACACATCCAGGTCTTGGCACAATCATCGTTACACATGCCACTTTAATTTGCTTTTCTGATCATAAAGATTTTTCTGGGTTTCCGCATAGTTTTCATAATGATTTTTCCCTTTCATTATTCATAATTCTTCAAAGAGTCATTGCTAAGCTCCTTAAGTGGAAACTCCTATAATTTCACCTTTTTACTCATCGAATGACCAGAACTATGCTGGGCATATGCTAGGTCCTCAGTAAGTGTTTGTAGCTTTGAGAGAAAAAAAAAAGGATGTTGGTAAAAGATCAATTCCAGGAATAAAGGACCATCAAAAGGCTGAGAGATTTAAACAGTTCTTCTTGCATACAATATAGCACACCCTTCCCGAACCTGCAATTAAAAATACAAATATTATACCATTAGCTGGTACTATTAACTGCACATTTCTCCATGTTCAACCCTTGAAAGCAATATTGTGGTTGTACCTTTGATTGCATGCAGGCAGTGTTCCTGACTACTCTTACACAGGAAATAAATATTTAGTAGTAAGAAAAATCTGTTTATTGAAACTTTTTTTTGCAATCTATGTGAAGAACTAAATTATATGTATATATACACATATAATAAACATAATTACTGTAATTGATATAATATATAATTATAAACTACAAATACATATTAAATTATATATAAACCATAAATATATATTAAAATATGTGATTAAATTATACATGAATTATATAGATGGGAAAATATTTTTCTGATAAACTGGCTTTATTATTAATAACACATGCTTTTATTAAACTCATACTTCTGTCTACCACTTTTTGTTAAGCAAATGTTTTGTTTCCTGAAAATTATTGGTGGACTTACAGTTGGAAAATGTAGAAAACCCTAAAAGATTCCCCCTAGTTTTATCCACAACTCTTTGTAATGTGATCATATGAGAATTTTAAAAATATAGTGTGACACAGAAAGAACCATAGGCCGTGCTTCAGAAAACCTGAGTATAGGATCTGGCCCTTCTACTGACTCACTGTGTGTTTTGGGGTGAGTTACTTCACCTCTTTGCACTTAAGTATTCCCATTTATAAAGATAGAGTTCAGTTAGATGGTTTGAGGTCATTTTCTGCCTAATGCTCTATGACAAGTGTCTGTGATAGCAATAATTTACACATTTACACTTAGAGTTGATTTAAACATAGTCTTTTCTTTTTATTTTGGGAGAAAGGAGGTAGAATGTGCCATTTATTGCTGGCCACATGGAGAATTGACCTCCTGTTGCAACATAGCTGCCTCAGAGGAGGTCTTTATCAGAGCTTAAGCAAGAGAGGGCTATTCAGACAGGGGAGGTGCAGCTGCTTCTGTCAGCAAAGGAGGCTCAAGGAGAACTAGCCATCCAAGTTTCTCAGAAGTTTGGGAAGATAACTCACACTGTGGTATTCTCGTAGGGTCTTGCCTCCCATCTGTCCTATTTTTAAAGGCACTCTGACTCTGCAGTGATGCACATCCAGGAACTGCATGATCATGCGAGCCTCTCTAGGACAGGGGCTCAAGTCAGGTCTCTTCACCAGATAGACTTGCCTGGGTGCACAAATCAAAGAAGAAATCTGTGGTGTGGCTGCCTATCAGTTCATTCTTGTGACTCCATGACAAAATCACTTGGCTGGAGATATTGGCCCAAGGTGTGATCTCCCCATCTGTGATTGACATGCCCACCCCACAGTCTGTCATAATGACTACAGTAGTTAGCTGCCCTGCACCCCAGCCTCTCTTCTTGTCCGCACGGAGCACAGTGCAGTGAGCCCATTTCAACTGCAGTTGATCCCTAGCGCAGCACTTTTTAAAGAGTTTGGAGCTTCCTTCATCAATTTATTTTTCATTCAGAGGTGAAGGAAGACCTTCTGGACCCTTGGAGGGACATGGTGGAGGTGGATTTATATGGGATGTCCCTGATAGATCCAATCCACCATGTCTGTTCTCTGGTGAACTTAAATTCTTTCTTCTATCTTTGCCAAGAGATTTTTTTCCTTTTTTTGGCCATTCAGTGTCACTTAGGAGGCTCCAACAATGAGTCCAGGTTTGGATTAGCCAGTTCAGCAAAGTGTTAGCCATTGTTTGGCCACCAAGCTGATCTCTGATGAAAGTAGACATATCAATGAATCCATCGAAATCCCAAGTTTCATTCTCCCTCCTTGACTCAGCAGCCATTTCCACACATTCTCCAGACTTTTCATAATTAAAAAAATTTCTGTATGTCCTTCAGAGTACCACACTATTTTCTATATTCTGAGTTCTTATTTCACCCTCATGGTTAGGATGAATTCAGACTCTGGAGAAGTGGAGCCTGAAGGGAGGTTTTCACTAAGATGCATGGGGTGTGGGGATTCATCCAGGTCCTTCAAGTCCTCAGAATCTGCAAATAACATCATTCCTGTTGTCAGGACCCTGCTTTTTAAAAAGCACAGTGCTAATAGGTATCTACCCGAAGGATACAAAAATATTGATTCTAAGGGATATGTGCACCCAGATGTTTATAGCAGCATTATCAACAATAGCCAAACTATGGAGAGAGCCCAAATGTCCATCGAGTGATGAATGGATAAAGAAGATGTGTTACACACACACACACACACACACACAGGAATTTTACTCAGCCATCAAAAAGAGTGAAATCTTGCCATTTACAATGATGTGGATGGAGCTAGAGTGTATTATGCTAAGTGAAATAAGTCAGAGAAAGAGAAATACTGAATGATTTAGGAAACAAAACAGATGAACATATGGGAGGAGGGGGAAAAGAGGAGTGAAGGAGAGGCAAACCATAGGAGACTCTTAACAATAGAGAACAAACTGAGGGTTGATGGAGGGACGTGGGTGGGGGATGGGCTAAATGGGTGATGGGCATTAAGGAGGGCACTTGTGATGAGCACTAGGTGTTCTATATAAGTGATGAATCACTAAATTCTACTCCTGAAACCAATATTATACTATATGTTAGCTAATTAGAATTTAAATAACAATTTAGAAGAGAAGGATAAAAATTAAAAGCACAGTGCTCTGTATTTCACAAAGAGACGCAGAGAAATGATACATGCAGTTGTTGTTATGATTCAGAAACCCACAGAATCTGTTTCTGAGTGAGGTCCTCTATACCTCTGCCAATGGTTTTCAACCAGATGGTGCTACTCCTTGAAGGGGCTTTTGGAAATGTTGATGGTAGTCGTATTGTCAGAATAGCTGAGGGTTGTGTGGTGTCTCTCTTGATTAGATGGGGCCCCCCCAAAAGTGGGGCATCCTGATTGAGTGGGGGCCAGTGGCAGGGGTGGTAAAAGAATTCACCTGAGGCAGAACAAAGGAGATAGAAGTTTATTGAATACACAGCAAGGGAGTGGAGAGCAGGACAGTAGAGGAGAGGCTGTCTGCAACAAGGTAGAGGGTGGGGGTTGTTTTTAAAGGGGAAAGATGAGGAGGTGTGACAACGTATGGAATTCTCCCATTTTTGGTAACTGTGCTTAGTTGTAAGTAGCCCATTGGTCAGTTAGGGCTTATGGATATTTTGAGGTGGGTTGCCTGATGGGTCTTTTCTACATTCAGCCAGTTTGCCTGAAAGCAGGCTCCACAGGTTGTGATTGGTATTTAGTGCCCCAAGGCAAAAGATGTTACACATCCTGTGAAATCGGGACTCAGGGTTGAATTAGGGCACTTGTGGGCATCTCTCAGGAACTGATGGACAATCTCTTTTTTGGACACCACCATGAGAATTGCAGAACCCCTTTCTAGCCATGGTCATTCTCCTCAAGATGCAAAATCTCAGGTGACCAAGTCTGATTGGTTTTCCTGGGCTCAGCCTTGGGCAAAGATTTAGAGCTAAGGCACCACAATTAACAGTCTCTTTGTTCCCCCAAAGGAAAAAGAGGTTTTTCACATTAAGAGAAGAAAAATGGACACTGGGTGGGTGGGCATAGAAATAACAATGTCAGCAAACAAAACAGATGCCCACCATAGTACTGTCAGCCAGATAATCTTGATCAGATCACTTCTTGGTCAGGGTATTGATCAGAATTCTTTTAATTATAAGAGACAGAAACTCAGCTGAAGCCAGTTAAATGTGCTAGCCTGAAACTGTGAGATCCACCACCACCTTAGTCTATTTCCATCCATTGCACTGGGCACGTAACGGGCCCTTTCTATCTGGAAGTTGGTGACATTTACTTCTGGGAGATTTTCTTGAATTATGTCTTTGCTAATTCCTTCTCCTTTGTTTCCTCTGTGCTGTTTGTGGAACTTCTATAACTTGGACACTGGGTGCTAGTAGTGGTTCTTGAGTTGTTTTCTCTCTGTTTTTCCATATGTTGTCTTTCTGCTGTCCTTCACAGGAGAATCCTTAACTTCACTTTCTAAACCTTCTGTTGATATTTAAAATTTGATAGCATGCTTCTAATGTCCAGAACCACTTTTGTACTATAAATATTCCTTTTGGTAGCATTCAATTCTCATTTTATGGATGTCATGTCTTCTTATTTTCTCTGAGGCATTTATATTTTTGAAATTCTCTTATCTCTGCATAGCCTCTGTTTCCTCGAAACCTTTGTTTCCTGTCAGTGTGTTTGGTCTCTGTCTTTTATATTGGAGCTTTCCTCTCATGTGTAGTGGTTCTTAGTAGTCTATCTGTTGGCAGCTCTGAGTACTTGGGACAGTTTGTCAGCTGTGAACTTCACCAAGTATTGCCTGTTTGGACTTTTGGGTGGGGGAACCACAATGCCTGTGGCCTTGAGTGTTTCCTCATGGACCCATCAGACCTTACTGAAGAAATTCTTCCTGTCTCCACCTGGTAAGGGACACAGGCCAGAGGTCCTTAGCTGGGTGTGCATATGGTCACTTAATGCTCTCTCCAGAGAATGCCAGTCTACTGTAGGGGTGAATGAAGGGCAGCCACCTGCTGCACGAATAGAGAAGAGGACCTAGGGATGAGGCTGCTTATTAAATAGCCCTTTCCACCAATTTCCCTCATTTAAACTATCCCCTCATCCACTTGAAGACATCATTCTAGAGACACACAGACACAGCAGACTGGACCCACCTGTTCTAAACATCCTCGTTACAGGTACTGCTCGTTCACACTATCACAGTTAACATCAAACATCTGTATAATTAGCTTTTTGCCCATCACCCACCACATCTGACCTTACAGGACAGAGGCCCTGTCTATGTCATCCCCCACTGTATCCTCACCACCCAGCACAGAGACTCTCATGTGGTAAGCAGTTGTTATTTAGAGGATTAATGAAAAGAATGAATGCATGAATGAAGTCACTACTTCTAGAACTAAAACAGCTTGAAAATTTTAAATGCCAGTTCTTCAAAGTTTTCTCATCATTTCAAAAATCTAAGGATACAGTCTTAAGGCACCCCATTATGCCAGTATAATTTAAATATTTAAAATATTCATTCATCAATAGGAAATACTTGGGGATATCTACTGTGGGGGCCAAGGGCAGGCCACTCCAAAAGGCCTACTGTTTATTTTGATTTGAATGAATGTTACTTATGAAACAGCCAGTGCAAGAAGAAAAGTGTGACCTCCCTTTGTCTTCAGAAAGCAGAAGTAATCTTCCATGTGAAAGGTACTCTCCCTGTACCAGGAGGTGGAGACATCCTTATCACCAGAGATAGGGCCTTCATAGCTAAGAAGGCTATATAAACAAACTTTGTTACTTTCACTAATTTACTACCACAGGCCCAAATCCTGTTTAGAATTCTTTACTAATTGAAGCTCCCAAACATAAATTTTCTTTGTCTTGTCAATTCCTCACAGACTTATGTCTTTGTCTAAAATGTATAAAAACTGCATGGGGTGGGGGTCCCAATTTCATGATTAGGCCTGTGTGTTCACATAATTAAACCTTGTTTTTTCTCTCCTGTTAATCTGTCTCGTGTTAATTTAATTTTTAGACCAGCTAGAAGAATTTTGAAAGATAGAGAAAAATTTTTCATTCCCAACAGAACCCATCCCCAAAGTCCCAGCAATTATCTATTATAGCATATCCTACCAAACCATATGACGTTGTTGGACAGGATAGGTCCCCTAAGTTGTAAAAAGTCAGGCAAAAACTCACTACGTAAAGCATGTATACTCATATCATAGAAGTTGTTAGTGCAATCTCCATCTCAAACCACAAAATATTTAAGCATGTGGAAATGGAAAGTCTTGTTCCTTAAAATTATAAAATGCCTAAATACCCAAACCAGAAACATTGGTATGCTTCCTAAGAACGCTCTGAACTCTGCAGTGTTCATTAGTGGTCAGAGAAGTTGTGTTGAACCAGCTATGGGACTGAGCTGGAGCAATTTCTTTGGAGGGATTGGTGGTGATTTGATATAATGGTGCATTTCAGTAGTCATCTGTTTCTAAGATATGTAACCCAGTACTTGGAGACTCAGCACTACTCTTTCCTAGTCTTGCTTGTTTATTTACACCATTAACTATGGTGTTGTTTTGTGGTTTTCGTGGTATATTAAGGTCCTCCAGAAAAACAGAATGTATGTATACATAGAAAGAGAGAGATTTATATTAAGGAATTGGCTATCATGATTGTGGAGGCTTGGCAACTCCAGAACTTGCAGGGTCCGCTGGCAGGCTGGAGACCCAGGGAAGTTGCAATTCAAGTTCACAGGTGGTTTGCTGTCAGAATTCCCTCTCCTTCTGAGGAGGTCAGTTTTTTTCTATTAAAACCTTCAACTGATTGGATGAAGTCCACCCACATTATGGACAGTAATCTACTCAAAGCCCACAGATTTAAATGTTAATGTCATCTAAAAAATACCTTCACAGAAGCATCTAAAATGTTTGACCAAGTATCTGGATACTGTCACCTGGCCAAGTTGACACATAAAATTAACTATTGCATATGGTTATTATTAAACTGTTAATAGGATTTTTCTAAGTTTTGGAGCCTAGATGAAGAAGAAGGCAATCGGTTTCAATTAAGATCCTCCCCAAAGCTTTGAGAAGTGTGTCAATGATAGAAGTAACAAATGCTATCAAAAATACATTTTGAAATATGTTTGCCCAGAGGGTCTTCCTTCCAGGATTCATTGAATGTATTTGTATAGCAGGAGGTGGACTCGAGAGGCTATTGATTCTGGAGGCCGTATGTGACTTTGGCTGTGTAGATGGTTTCCACTGCCTTCCAGAATGCTGGGGCCTCCCTGGATGGCCAAAAGTGAGAAACCAAGGCTTCTCTTTAGCCAAATCACTGTCTTCTGTCTTTAGAGCTAGGGTAGAGGAGCTTGAATAAAGCCGCCCAAAGATATCAAGTCCTAATCCCTGGAATTTGCAAATGCAAACTTAACTTGGAAAAAGGAACTTTGCAGATGTGATTAAGTCAAGGATCTTGAGATGGGAAGATTAATGCGGATTACCCGGGTGACCCTCAATGCAATCACCAGAGTCCTTATAACGTAGAAGCAGAGAGAGAACTCAAGTAGCACACAGAGGAGAAGATGGTGTGAAGGTGGAGGGAGAAACTGGAGTGATGTAACCACAAATTTAGGATTGCTGGGTGGCCACCAGGAGCTGCACTGGGGCAAGCAAGGACTCTCCTTTAGAGCCCTGGAGAACTCAGTTCTGCTGGATTTCAGTTTTCTGGACTCCAACTGTAAGAGAATACATTTTCGCCAAGTTGATGGTAATTTGTTCTACAGCAGGCTCAGAAAACTGCTACAGGGGGTGAGGGCAGACAGGTGCCCAGTCCTACAGGGCCCATGCCAGCCCCATGCAATGGCCTAGGAACCACGGCAAGGGGCTTGTCCTTCAGGTCTGGCTGTTCAAGGACCCTTCAACAATTTCTCCAATTCTTCAGCTAACCCCATGTCCTCCTCTTGCCTTGCACTCCATTCAATGATTTATGGGGAGGTTGCCATGCACTGGCACCATGCCAAGTACGAGGAGCGATGGATAAAAGGATCTCAAGGAACTCCCAATAAAGACTCCTTGGGGTATAGATCGGCCCCAGAAGCACCTCTGCTGACTGGGTTTGCCTCTGCCCAAGTCAAATTGCTTGGTAAAAGTAGGCCTCTACCAAGTGGCCCAGCTTTGTGGAGTTCAGGAAAGGCGGTGGACAGAAACCACAGACCATTCCCCCTGCCTCTCCTCGGCCTCCACTCAGTTGCCATAACGGCACTCTTTCGGTGCCAGGTGCTGTGCTGTCTCATTCTGGCCCAACCTGGAACCTGGGCTGGGGGCAATTCCACCTTAGTCCCTCGAGACTGCTTGGCCTGGCTGGAAAAGGGTACACGGCTCCTTCTCCCCGCTAAGGGCGAAACAGGTATCGTAGTTTTTGCCATTGTGATGTGAGTCAGCTGTACCTGTGGGCCTGAGTTTCACCATCTATAAGCCATTGATCTTTGCTTATAGGTACAAAACTCGCCTAAGGTATCCGGGGTTTTCCCCAGACTGCGTCAGAGCATGAATGATGTTGGTGAGGGGAGTTACCCAGGTATGAAATCAGGCACCGGCAGATATTTCTAAGAGATGAAATTTGTGAGGCAAAAAGATTGAATTCATGGGTCATGAAGCAAAATTTAGAGGACTGCGTAGCCATTTTGAATTGTATCCAAATTGAAATATAACAGTGACATGGACGTCATCCACACTGGGAGCTCTTAATTTCCTCCATGTTTCTGAGAGGAACTTCCACATATGTCCACGAGGGGGAGCAGTCATGGGAAGAACAGCTCTGGTTCCTCTTCGTCCCTCTCTTACTGCTCCTCATTGGAGTTGTGCCCCATCTCTCTGTTGTCTTCTTGGGATGGTCTGCACTCCACAGTAAAGGTGCTTGTGGTAGTAGACCTCTGCAGCAAGTTGACCAACTGGGTCTGTTTTTCTCAGGCCCGTTAGGTCTTTGCCTCTTCTATTGAGGCAAAATATGATCCTCCACGCAGGTGGTCCTACTGGCATGGTCTCAACCAGCAGAAATAAACCATATTCCTCAATTCACAATTCTATCCCTGAAATGCCATTGGCATCACTGTGTGGAAGAAAGCACAAAGGATCAAGTGATGTGGGGCAACCATTCTAGATAATATATAGGTAAAATGGGGTATTTTTTTTTTACCTAACATTGTATTCTTCCAATGACTGAATGTTTGTGCAGGCGCCATAGTAGAAGGCTAAGTGAAATAAGTCAAGCAGAGAAAGACATTCATCACATGGTTTCACTCATATGTGGAACATAAAGAATAGCGTGGAGGACCACAGGGGAAGGGAGGGAAATCCAAAGGGGGCGAAATCAGAGAGGGAGATGAACCATGGGAGACTCTGGACTCCAGGAAACAAATTGAAGGTTACAGAAGGGAGGGGGTGGGGGAATGGGGTAACTAAGTGATGGGTATTAAGGAAGGCACGTGTTGTGATGAGCACTGGGTGTTTTATGCAACTAATGAATCGTTGATCAGTACATCAAAAACTAATGATGTACTGTACGCTGGCTAACTGAACATAATAAAAATAAAGAATTAAGCAGTCTACTTTCCTTTTTTCTTTTTTTTAAGCTTTTAAGTGCTTTCCAAGTTGTTTCTACTATAAATTACATCCTACTGTAGCTTTGTAGATAGCTTTCTTTCCCTCCTACATTTTGGGTTATTACCTTAGCTTAGATTTCTAAAAGGTGGCCCCAAGGTTCTCCCAGATGTTTTATATTTATATTTATATTATATATACAGACACTCCCAGATTACTTTTAGCTGAGCTCCTGTGCTCCTTTGCACAGATACTGTGTTGCACAGTGGAAGCAGCAAGCAAAGACTTTCCTGGTTGCCTTGGTGGTCTTCCTGTCACCTCCTGTTCTCAGCATATTCTCTGACTTTCTTAACACATAGTTGTGCAAATTTTCTCCCAAGTTACCATGTCCCACAGAATGGTGGTAGCCCCTGTTTACTCCCACTCCAGATTTGGGGTGAAAATATGGGGGGAGGGGTAAACTCAAGAGTGAGATTAGAGGACCAACCACCTGTGATGTGCTCCACCTTCATGCTGATACCTCACTTTCTTCCTCAGAAGCTTCCAGAAGGAAACTACACCCTCATTCTACATACAAAGAAGTTAAGAGTGGGAGACATATGGGCTGTTAGTTTGATTTGCTTTCTAGAATTAAACAGTGGTGATACTGACAGTTTTCATCACTCCCATACTTTCTTTCTCCCAAATTCCCCTCCTTCTGGGGATTCTCTTCTGACATCCCAAAGAATGTGTCCATTCACAACAGGCTTCTCTGCCCCCTAATCTGGTAAGACCGCTTGTATCAGTTAGTTTTTATCACAACAATGCTGCATAACAAACAATGAAAAAAAAAGCCTCAGCTGTATTTAATGACAAGTGTTTATTGCTCATACATCTGTGATGGGCAGATAGGCAGCCCTGTTGATCATGGATGGGCTCACTTGAACATTGAGTTCATGGAGTTGGCTGGCAGATCTAGGTTGGTCTTGGCTATGTTGAGTGAAGTAACTTGATTCTCCTCCACCTGGCTAACTGGGACATATTTTCATGGTAATAAAGAGTTACAAGAATGAGCATGTGCCTCAGGTCTCCACTTGCTCCATGAAACACTGGAACCATGAATGCAAGGAATCTATTGCATCCTCCCAGAAATGACTGGGTTGGAGGTGGGGAGTTTCTGGAACTTCTGTAGCTCCCTCCCAACATCTGGGGACCTGTTCACTCCTTTGGGCCCTGGGAAATTCATTTATGGTGAGCCTCCAAAGGCTTTCTTTTTGAAAGAGTTAACCTTCAGAACCTAATGCTTGGTTTTGACCCAACACACATTGGAACCCAAGGGCTCTGATATTTGCCAGTTTTAAGATAATGAAATTAAAAGTCTGGACTGTGTAATCCCTTGGACCTGCATTTGAAGTCTAGCCTTCAGTTAACTATTTGGGTGACCACTGCCACATCACCGCACTTCTCTGAGCTTCAGTTTCTCAAACAAAAGTGATAATAAGTCTCATGCATAATCTTCATGAGATCTAATGAGGATGAAGTATAGAAAGGAATTGGCACATAAACGGCACTCGATAACTGGGAGCTATCAAATCAGTCTCTACTCTTTTAGTTGTGCCAGAAACCCAACTGAAACTAGCTTATGCCTAAAAGGGTGGTGCTAGAGGTTGGGGGGGATGGGGAGGACACTAATGAATCATACAACTGTCATTCCAAGAACATAAACAATTTCATCAGAATTATATATTTTCTCCATTTCTTGGCCATAATTTTCCTTGCTTGGTTTCATCTTTCAGATAGTTTTCTGCCACATGGGGGCTCAAGATGTGAGATTTTGTAAATCAATCATGAGCATGGATGGGAAAATGAAACATTCTCCTTGACCAGACCAGAGTCGAGGAGCCTTCCTTCCTTTTAATGGTGTGCATGCTTGTGTGTGTGCATGTGTGTGTGTGAGTGTGTCAGTGTGATTGGCAGCCCAACCAGTAATGCATGGAATGGGAGCTAGATGGATGTCCCTTTATCTAAAGATTCATCTAAAGAAGGGATGTTGACAGACATAAGCAACATGGCCATTACATTATTACTCTGCTCACCATGGGATGAAAAGAGGGAACATTTCATAATGATGATATTTTCAATGTACAGCATGTAAGTAATGAAATCATTTACAGAAATGATCACTGCTACCACTATAATTCAAATATATATGCATATACTACACATATCCACCACACTTGGGCCTGCCATATGCCATGAAGGAGAGCCAGAACAGGTAGAAATTATACAACTTCAAAATAATGATAAAATGGTCATCTTATTTTAATATAGTTTTCAGTTAAAAAATTTTAATAGACTTTATTTCTTAGGGAAGTTCTAGGTATGCAGACCATTTAGGTAGAAAAGACAGAAAGTCCCCATATACACCCTGTATTAGTCTGTTTAAGCCACCATAACAAAATACCACAAGCTGGGTGGCTTAGATGATAGAAATGTATTTTCTCACAGTTCTGGAAGCTAGAAGTCCAAGATCAAGGTGCTGACAAATTAGGTTCCTGGTAAGAGCCTTTTCCTGGCTTGTAGATGGCCACCTTCTTGCTGTGTCCTCACATGGTCTTTTCTCTGTATACATGCAGTCAGAGGCTTCTGGTATCTCTTCCTCTTCTTCTTCTTTTTTTTTTTTTTTTTAAGATTTCGTTTATTTATCTGACAGAAAGAGAGTGAGAGAGCATAAGCGGGGGGGCGGGGAGCAGCAGAGGGAGAGGGAGAAGCAGACTCCCTGATGAGCAGGGAACCTGATGCGGGGCTCCATCCCAGGACACTGAGATCATGACCTGAGCCAAAGGCAGACACTTAACCAACTGAGCCACACAGGTGCCCCATCTCTTCCTCTTCTTATAGGAACACCAGTCCTATCAGATCCAGGCCCCATCCTTATGACCTGATTTGACTCTAATTACATCTCTAAAGGCAAATACCATCACACTGGGGGTTAGGGCTTCAGCATATGAATCTGGGGTGGGGGGACATAATTCAGTCTGTAATACCACCTCCTCCTCCCACACAGTTTCTCCTATTATTAACATTTTGCATTAGCATGGTACATTTGTTACAATTGATGAATAATCAACATCGATAGATTATCATTAACTGAAGCCCACAGTTTATATTAGGGTTCATTCCGTGTTGTACTTCTTTGGGTTTTGACAAATGCATAATGATGTGTATCCACTATTACAGTTTCATACAAAATAGTTTCACCACCCTAAAAATGTCCCGTGTTCCACCTTTTCACCCTCCTCCCCCTGAACCCCTGGAAACCATTTACCTTTTTTTACTGTCTCTATAGTTTTGCCTTTTCCAGAATGTCAGATAGTTGGAATCAGATGGGCTTCATTCACTTAGCAATATACGCATAAAGTGTCTTTGTGTGTGTGTGTGTGTGTGTGTGTGGCTTGATAGTTCTTTTTTTAAATCACTGAATAATATTCCGTTGTGTACATTACCACAGCTTGTTTATCCATTCCTTGACCGAAGGACATCTTGGTTGCTTTCAATTTGGGGCAATTATGAATAAAGCTGCTATAAATATTCACGCTCAGGGGTTTGTATGGATATGTTTTCAACTCATTTGGGTAAATACTCAGGAGCATGATTCCTGAAGTATACGGTAAGCCTATTCTAGCTTTATAAAAAATTGCCAATCTTCTTTCAAAAAAAAAATTGCCAAACTGTCTTCCAAAGTGGCGGTACAATTTTGCATTCCCACCAGCGGTAAATGAGAGTTCCTCTTGCCCTACATCCTCTCCAGCATTTGGTGTTGTCAGTGTTTTGGACTTTAACCATTCTAATAATTATGTAGTGGTATCTCTCTGTTGTTTTAATTTACAATTCCCTAATGACATAAGGTGTTTAGCATATTTTCATATGCTCATTTGCCATCTGTACGTGTTTTTTGGGTGAGATCATTTTTTTTTTTAACTTTTTAAATAACTGTGGGATGGTAGATCCACCCCTATTCTGCCACTCACCGCAAATAGATAAGATACCTCCCTCCAGAGGAGCTCTTGCTCACTGGGCTGCGCGCACAGAGGGCAGGTTCTGAAAAGAAGGAATTAGCAACACTGAAATCTCCAGAACAAAGGCTCTAATTAAGGTATGTATTAATGAGTGTCCTTGGGGAAGAAGGATAGAAGTAGGGAGGGACACTTTTATGTCCCTGGGAAAAAAGCAAAGGGAAGGCAAATATTTCAGAAGTCTGGCAGAAGAGGTGAATTTTTTTTTTTTTATCTTTGCATGTCCTGAGTCCACAAACCTGCAGATGTCTTAGTGGCTGTCCATGGCTCTGACTGAGGGAGGCAAGCCATGCCATTTTCTCTGCAGGATGCTAGGAGGGAGTCAAAGCTCCTATAAGAGTGGGAAGAAAATACTTCTTATCACCAGGCATCTTTGTGCTGGTTACAAGGCTTCTATCAGACAAACCGTTACTCAGCTACAAGATAGTCTAGGACTTGAAAGTCAGGTGGCCTAACTTCTAAAAGACTGGAGTGTTTTTCTTCTACCCACAAAATAGCTAAATATGGAAGAGGAAAAAGCATTTTGAGTAGATGTAGTTTTGAGTCCAGGCTCTATGGCCTCCCTCTCTGTAACTTTAGTCAGTGGACTGATGGTCTCTGAGAGTCAGATACAACCCTAACTCCAGAAACAGGAGGTATGAGGGCCTGCTTCACAGGGATTCAAGAGAAATGAATGAAAGAATGCATCTAAAACACCTTGTCCACTGTAATAAATGATGGACATTCTTAATACTTCACATAGATTTTACTGATGAGAGAGCATGGGGGAAGAATGGATTGGGGTTTAGCAGGAAGATCTGGGGAAGGAATAAGTTGAGGACTTCCCCTTATTCTAGGTTATTAGGAGAGCCGAATAGAAGGAAGGCAAACAGAAAATTATTTTTTTTTAAACAACTGTTAGACAAGTGGGAAGGAAGATGTAGGAGGAGAGACTATTATTTTGAGAGATACTAGCTACAAAAAAAAAAAAAAGACCCACCTCCATACTTCAGAAACTATGTTTTTAAACCCACTTTGGGTACATACTTAAATAAAATTAATATCTTTAAAAATGGCTAATTTGCTAGGCATTTCAAAATATAGAAAGAAAGGTGGCTTAGTGGACAGGGGTGTCTGAATGTTCAGAAGCCAAACACCTTGGAAAAATAATGTCCAAATTGAAAGCATCTTGAATGTGAATATCAATCTGAGAATTATCATGTTGTAATTGTTGAGTCTTCCCTCACATAAATATAGCATATGTTTCCTTTTTAATCGTGTCCTCTTTGATGACCTTCAACAAAGTTTCATAATATTTTACATAACTGAGCTGCTGTTTTTATCACATTTGTTTTTAGAAATCTTAGCAATTTTTGTTGCTAGTATGATTGGGATCGTTTTTTTTTTCTATTGCATTTTTAAAATAGTTATTTATGGTGCTTATAAAAGCAGTGAAAAGAATGAACTGAACTCTTTAGAAGAGTGTGGCTGTATTTCTAAAACAACAGTGCGGGGAGAAGAAAAGTAAGATACAAAATGAGAGACATGACAACCATTTGTGTGAGTCAAAAGTGAGCACAAAACAATATTATATATTATTTAGGGGTACACTGAAGTATGTAAAAGGACAGGGGAAACTTTGGAATGAACCATACGAGACTGGTTTCAGTAGTTGCTTCCGGGGTCTGGGAATCGGTTGTGTAGTTAAAGAGAGCTCTGGCTTCAGCTGTATTGCATTAGAAAGGCAGGAAGAGAGGGAAAGAAAGAAAAAAGAACTAAAAGCAAATCTGACAATATGTTAGCAATTGCTAATTCTGGGTCGTGGAACGATAGGTATTTAAATTGTCTTCATAAATTTTGGCTTTTCTTATGCCACCCAATCCCCCCTGTATTGGTCAGCTGGGGCAGTTTTCAATTTTTAAAACATGTTAATAGACCTTATTGTTTAGAGAAGCTTTAGGTTTACAGGAAATTTGGATGGAAAATACAGTTTCCATATGCTCCTTCCCCCACCCCTGGACTCCTTCATCTGTTTTGGCTGCCATAGCAATATACCACAGGCCGGGTGGCTCAAATGGCAGAAATGTATTTTCTCACGGTTCTGGAGGCTACAAGTCTAAGGTCAAGATGCTGATATATTGGGTTCCTGATAAGTGCCCCTTCCTGGCTTGCAGACAGTCACCTTCTCAATTTGACCCCCTAGGACCTTTTCTCTGGGCATGTACTGAGAGAGAGAGAGAGGTCTTTGGTATCTCTTCCTCTCCTTATAAGGACACCAGTCCAATCAGATCAGGACCTCACCCTTACAACATCATTTAACCTCAATTACCTCCTGAAGCTCTATTGCCAAATACCATCACAATAGGAATTGGGGCTTCAATATATGGGCACACAATTGTCTTTAACATCCTGCCCTCTGGCTTCCCAAAATTCATGTCCTCAAGTACAAAGTACATGCACTCCATTTCAACAGCTCCCAAAGTCTTAACCCATTCCAGCATCAATTCTAGATCCAAAGTTTCACCTGGGTATCATCGAAATCAGGTATGAGTGAGACCTGAGGTATGATTCATCCTGAGGCTGAACTCCTCTCCAGCTGTGAGCCTGTGAAACCAGACAAGTTACGCGCTTCGAAAATACAGCGGTGGGACAGGCATAGGACAGACATTCCCATTCCGCAGGGAACAAATCAGAAAGCACGGAGGGGTGGTGGGTCTCTGGCAAGCCCCAAAGCTAGCAAGGCAAATTCAATTAGGTTGTAAGTCTCAAGAATAATCTTCGGGGCACCTGGGTGGCTCAGTCGGTTAAGCGTCTGCCTTCGGCTCAGGTCATGATCCCAGGGTCCTGGGATCGAGCCCCGCATCGGGCTCCCTGCTCAGCGGGGAGTCTGCTTCTCCCCTCTCCCACTCCCCCTGCTTGTGTTCCCTCTCTCGCTGTGTTCCCTCTCTCGCGGTGTCTCTCTCTCTCTCACAGCTTCTCTCGCTGTGTCTCTCTCTATCAAATAAATAAATAAAATCTTTAAAAAAAAGAAGAAAAGAATCTTCTTTGTCTGGGTGCTCTGCCCTCCGGCCCCACTAGGTGGCAGCGTCACCTGAGGACCCCAGGCTGGGGCGGGGGGGGGGGGGGCCCGCCCCCAGGGCACCGAGCGGGTGGGCCTCGTCCTGCCAAAGGGGAGGAAACAGTCTTACCCCTCGCACCTGTACGCACAGCGCTAGCCCTGATGATTTCTGTATCTTCAGGGTCATTCCTCCGTTTTCTTGAAGGATAAAATGTACTCGCAGGCATATGGCTCTATTGTCCCATCCTATAGAATCCTAGAAGTCCAAACGCGTTGGTTTATTTTGTCCCGTCTCTGCAGCTTTGGACCAAACCGGCAGCGTCTCTCCCCCTAGCTTCTGTTGAAACGGCTGATGAACTCCATGGGTGCCCTCTGTGTGGAGTGGTCCTCCAGCCACACCTTAGGCGTGCTCTCCAGAGACACTTCCTCATTTCTGTGGTACGGACAGACTTCCAAATCTTCGAGTTCGGATTCCTCTTTGTGTTAACGACTCCTTCAACTTACCTCTCTCCTCTAGCATTTTACGATAATCGGCACAGAGAAGCCAGGCTGCCTCTTAACCTTGGTTTAGGAATACCCCAGACAAATACCCAATCTTCCTCAAAACACCAGAACACAATTCAGCCAAGTTCTCTGCCATTTATAGCAAGGATCCGATTCCTCCACTTCCAATAACATGTTCTTCATTTCTGCCTGAGACCTCACCTTTAACATTCATATTTCCACCCCCGTTCTGTTCACAATGATACCCGTAATCTCTCAGATGATGGAAGCTCTCTCTCCAGCCTCCTCTCTTCTTCCGGAGCGCTCAGCATAATCACCTTTACCATCCACATTGCCACCAACAGGCAACCTCAGCTTTTTCTAGCGTGCGCCTCAGAATCCTTCCGCCTCCACCCATTAGCAGCTTCCAAAGCCACTTAGGTATTTGTTACAGTAGCACCCACTTCTCAGTATCATAATCTGTACCAGTCAGCTCAGGCTGCCATACCAAAGTGCCCCGGACTGGTGGCTTAAACAACAGAAATTAATTTTGTCACGGTCCTGGAAGCTAGAGGTCCAAGATCAGGGTGCCAACAGGGCCGGTTTCTGGTAAGACCTCTGTTCCTGGCTTGCAACCCTCCCTCTTCTTGCTGTGTCCTCACTGGTCTTTTCCCTGTGCGTGCAGAGAGAGAAAGAGAGAGAGAGAGCTTGCATGCTCGTGTGACTCTTCTTCTTATAAGGACACCAGGCCTATGGATTGGGGCCCCACCCTTATGATATATTTAACTGTAATTACCTCCTTCCTGGCTCATCTCCAAATATAGTGACCTAGGTGGTGTCTTGGCCAGTTTGGGCTGCTATCCCAGAATAACGGAGACTGGGTGGTTTATAAGCAACAGAAATGTAATTCTCGCCATTCTAGAGGCTGGGAAGCTAGCAGGCTTGCAGAGCCTGCTAGCAGGCTCTGATGAGAACCCTCTTCCAGGTTGCAGACCACTGACTTCTCCTTATAACCTCACATGGCTGAGAGCCGAGAGAAGAAGCAAGCTCTCCTGTGATTCTTATAAGGGCACTCATCCCATTCATGAGGGCTCTACCCTCATGACCTCATTTAACTCAATTACTTCCCAAAGAACCCACTGCTTAATATCATCACAAGGTGGGGTAGGGCTTTAACATATGAATTTTGAGGGGTGCCTGGGTGGCTCAGTCATTAGGCAGCTGCCTTTGGCTCAGGTCATGGTCCCGGGGTCCTGGGATCGATCCCCGCATTGGGCTCCCTGCTCAGTGGGAGGCCTGCTTCTCCCTCTCCCACTCCTCCTGCTTGTGGTCCTTCTTCTGCTATCTCTCTCTCCATCAAAACAAATAAATAAAATGTTTTTTTTAAAAACATATGAATTTTGGGGCGCCTGGGTGGCTCAGTTGGTTAAGCGACTGCCTTCGGCTCAGGTCATGATCCTGGAGTGCCGGGATCGAGTCCCGCATCGGGCTCCCTGCTCAGCGGGGAGTCTGCTTCTCCCTCTCCCGCTCCCCCCCTCTTGTGCTCTTTCTCTCCCTCACTCTCTCTCTCAAATAAATAGGTGAAATCTTTAAAAAAAAAAAAAACATGAATTTTGGGAGGACACAAATGTTCAGTCTGTAACAGGGCTTTAGGGCTTCAAAATATGAATGAGGTGAGGGGAGGCAGTTAGAATTCAGTCTACATTTTTAAATAAAAATATTTTTAAGGAATGAATCTCTCTTAGGTGCCTCTCTGACCTGGTCCTTCTGCCTTGATGGATTATACACTGGAGCCCAATGTGACCACAGTAACCGACTACTACTATCCTGATGTCATCGCAAGCCCCTGTGATGGGGAACTCATCCAAAGAGATAGCAAGTTGCTTCTTGCTGTCTTTTACTGTGTCTTGTTTGTATTTGGTCTTCTGGGAAACAGCCTTGTCATCCTTGTCCTTGTCGCCTGTAAGAAGCTGAGGAGCATCACCGACATATACCTCTTAAACCTGGCCCTGTCTGACTTGCTTTTTGTCTTCTCCTTCCCCTTCCAAACCTACTATCAGCTGGACCAGTGGGTGTTTGGGACTGTAATGTGCAAGGTGGTCTCTGGTTTTTATTACATTGGCTTCTTCAGCAGCATGTTCTTTATCACCCTCATGAGTGTGGACAGGTACCTGGCAATCGTCCATGCTGTCTACGCCATGAAAGTGAGGACAGCCAGGATGGGCACAGCCCTCAGTCTGGCCGTGTGGCTGATTGCCATCATGGCCACCAGCCCATTACTAGTACTGTACCAAGTGGTCTCTGAAGATGGCATTCTACAGTGTTATTCATCTTACAATCAACAGACTCTGAAGTGGAAGATCTTCATCCACTTTGAAATGAATATCTTAGGTCTGTTGATCCCATTCACCATCCTTATGTTCTGCTACATTAGCATCCTGCACCAGCTGAAGAGTTGCCAAAATCACAACAAGACCAAGGCCATCAAGTTGGTGCTCATTGTGGTGATTGCATCTTTACTCTTCTGGGTCCCGTTCAATGTGGTCCTCTTCCTCACATCTCTGCTCAACATGAACATCTTGGATGGATGTGTCCTGAGCCAGCGGCTGATTTATGCCACCCATGTCACAGAAACCATTTCCTTCACTCACTGCTGTGTGAACCCTGTGATCTATGCTTTCATGGGTGAGAAGTTCAAGAAACACCTCTCAGAAATATTCCGGAAGATTTCCAGTCATATTCTCTTCTTCATAGGAAGACAAATACCTAGGGAGGGCTGGGAAAGATCCCCCTCCTCCTGTCAGAACCCCTCCCGTTCCTCCAGCATAGACTACATTTTGTGACAAGGTGCTTCTTTTAGGAGACAAAAATGATTTACACTGGAGTCTGAGGCTACATGAAGGGATACTCTTAGAAATGTGGTTACAGACACAAGGCATATTTCATGATAGTTAATGAACTCTGACTATTGCAAATTAATCTTCTCAACTTTCAAAGATTTTGTTACCTTTTTCTGGAAATAGTCTATATATCTCACTATTAAGTATAATGTTAGCTTTGGGATTTGTTTTTTAGTTTTTGTAGTCTCTTTATCATATATCAATTTAAATTTTACCAAATGCTTTTTCACATCTATTAAGGTGATCATATAGCTTTCCTCTATTATTCTGTTAATTTGGTGAACTACATTGTCTGATTTTCTTATTTTAAATCAACCTGTATTTTCCCTGGAAAAAAATGACCTCTTGTTCACGATCATTTTAATAAATAATTGGATTCTCAGAATTTTCATATCTGTGTTCATGAGAACTATTGCCCTGTAATTTTCCTTTTAAAATGTCCTGGTGAAACATGCAGGGATGTCCACTATCACCACTGCTCTTCAACATAGTACTAGAAGTCCTGGCCTCAGCAATCAGACAACAAAAAGAAAAAAAGGCATCCGAATCGGCAAAGAAGTCAAACTCTCATTCTTTGCGGATGATATGATACTTTATGTGGAACACCCAAGAGAAATCACCCCAAAATTGCTAGAACTCATACAGGAATTCAGCAGTGTGGCAGGATATAAAATCAATGTACAGAAATCAGTTGCAACAACGTGGATGGAACTAGAGGGTATTATGCTAAGTGAAATAAGGCAATCAGAGAAGGACAATTATCATATGATCTCACTCATATTTGGAATTTAAGAAACAAAACAGAGGATCATAGGGGAAGAGAGGAAAAAATAAAACAAGACGAATTCAGAGAGGGAAACAAACCATAAGAGACTCTTAATCATAGGAAACAAACTGAGGGTTCCTGGAGGGGAGGAGGGTGAGGGGATGGGGTAACTGGGTGATGGACATTAAGGAGGGCACATGATGTAATGAGCACTAGGTATTATATAAGACTCATGAATCACTAACCTCTACCTCTGAAACTAATAATACATTAAATGTTAATTAATTGGGGACACCTGTGTGGCTCAGTTGGTTAAGCATCTGCCTTTAGCTCAGGTCATGATCCCGGGGTCCTGGGATTGAGTCCCACATCGGGCTCTTTGCTCAGCAGGGAGTCTGCTTCTCCCTCTGCTTGCAGCTCCCTTTGCTTGTGTTCTCTCTCTGTGACAAATAAATAAATAAAATCTTTTTAAAAATGTTAATTAATTGAATTTAAATAAAAATTAAATAAAATTATATAATAAAATAAAATGTCCTGGTCAGATCTGCAATAACATGGATGAACCAGATGTATTACGCTAAGTGAATAAGTCAGAGACAGAAAAACAGATATCATGCAATTTCACTTGTATGTGGAATTTAAGAAACAGAACAAATGAACAAAAAAAAAAGAGAGAAACAAAAACCAGATTCTTAAATACGGAGAATGAACTGGTGGTTGCCAGAGGGGGGATGGGTGAACTAGAGGATTAAGAGGTACAAACCTCCAGTGTTAAAATAAACCAGTCAGGGAGAAGAAAAGCACAGCATAGGAAATACAGTCAGTAATGTTTTTTGGTGACAGATGGTGGTGACTACACTTACTGTGTATGATCACTGAGAAATATACAGAATTGTTGAATCACTATATTGTATACCTGAAACTAATATAATATTGTATGTTAATTACATTAAAAAAAATGTCCTGGTCAGATGTGATCTCCAAAAATGTGTTGGAAAGTATTCCTTTTGCCACTACTCTCTGAAAGAGTTTGTGCAAAATATTGGGTGTTACTTCCCCCATAAAAGTTTGGTAAAATCCATTAGTGAAGCCATCTGGGATTTCTCTGTAGCAAGATTTCCAATTATGCATTCAGTTTCTTTGGCAGATAAAGATTATTCAGATTTTCTGTCTTGGCTTGTCTCAGTGTTGGAAAGTTGTGATTTTAAAGGCATTTCCCCAGTTTAAGTTGTCAAATTAGCATAAAGTTGTTCCTAATATCTTCTTATAGCATTTTTATGAGAATGTGAAGTAATGTCCTTTTCATTCCTAATTCACACCAAATCATTGGTGATTTGTATTTTCTCTCTTTTTTGTTCCTGATCAATCTAATGAGGTTTTACGAATTTTATTAATCTTTTCAAAAAAACAGCTTTTGGCTTTGTTGATTTTATGTTTTTGTCTTTACACTGATTTCTGCTCTTATTTTTTTAAGATTTATTTATTTATTTGAGAGAGAGAGAACGAGTGGGGGAGTCCTGAGGGAGAGGAAGAGAGAGAAATCAAGCAGACTCCCCACTGAGTGTGGAGCCTGAGGGGCTCCCCGCACCCCACCAGGGCTGGACCTCACAACCCTGAGATCATGACCTGAGCCAAAAGGAAGAGTTTGGATGCTTAACTGACTGAGCCACCCAGGTGCCCCTGCTCTTATCTTTATCTTACCTGCTTTCCTTAGGTTTAATTTCTATTTTATTCTAGCTTCTTGAAATGGAATCTTAGATTACTGATTACCAACCTTTGTTCATTTTTGAAAGATGTCTTTAGAGCTACAAAATTTCCTCCAGCGTTGCTTATATTGCATCCCATACATCTTCATACAATTGATTTTCATTGATTTCCAATTTAAATTATTTTCTATTTTCCACTGTGAATTCTTTTTTTTTTTTTAAAAGATTTTTATTTATTTATTTATTTGTCAGAGAGAGAGGACAAGCAGGGGGAGTGGCAGAGGGAGAAGCAGGCTCCCCACTGAGCAAGGAGCCCAATATGGGACTCGATCCCAGGACCCTGGGATCATGGCCGGAGCCGAAGGCAGACGCTTAACCGACTGAGCCACCCAGGCATCCCATCCACTGTGAATTCTTTGTATCATGAGTTGTTCAAAAATGAATTTAAAATTTCCAAACATTTGGGAGGTGGGGGGGCGCCTGGGTAGCTCATTCGGTTAAGTGTCTGCCTTTGGCTCAGGTCATGATCCTGGAGTCCCAGGGTCCAGCCCCATATTGGGCTCCATGCTCAGTGGGGAATCTGCTTCTCCCTTTCCCTCCACCCCTCCCCCGATCCTTCTCTTTCTCTCTTGCTCACTCTCTCTTTCTCTCTCAAATAAATAAATAAAATCTTTTTAAAAAAATTTCCAAACATTTGGGGATTTCTTTATGATTTACTTTCTAGTTCAACTCCACCGCTCTCAGAGAATATATATGTGTGCATTTGGTTTTTTGAAATTTACTGAGAATTGTTTTATGACCCCAAATACGGTTTATTATGGTAAATGTTCCATGTACACGTGAAAAGAATGGGTGTATTGAGTGGTTGTTGGAGCTGTTTAATCAGATTGCTCTTTATTCTTGCTGATTTTTGCTGTTTGCTTATTCTATGAGTCACTGCAAATAGTATATTAAAATCTTGAACTGTGATTATGAGTTTGTCTATTTTTCATTTTAATCCCATTAAATTTTGCTGTATATATCTTGAAACTATGTTATTAGGTACATGCAAATATAAGATTTGTATATCTTTCTATTGAATTGACTCTTATCATTTTTTTAAGTTTATTTATTTATTTATTTGTAATCTCTACACCCAACATGGAGCTCAAACTCATGATTTCAATCAAGAGTCCCATGCTCCTTGGACTGAGCCAGCCAGGTGCCCGACTCTTTCATCATTATTAAATGTTTCTTTTCCTCCAACAATACTCCTTGTCTGAAAGTTTGCAAAGGTCAGTATTAATATAGCCACACCAGCTTTCTCTGGATTAGTGTGTGTGTATTGTGTTTCTCTATACTCTTCTACTTCAAAACATTTTCTTATGCTTAGTTTCTCTCCTATAAACAGAATTTAGTTGGGGCTTTTTTTTTTTCTTTTTGCACAGACAGGGTTTCATTACCATGAAGATACATAATATGTATAAAATCTAAAAATCACCTTTAGATAGACTATTCTGCTGGATCCCATTATATAGTATACAAAAGGTTGATTTCTGATTTCAGAACAATTTTTTCTTTTCTTTTCCAAGTTAACAATATAATTTCAATAACAGATGATACATTCTGCAAAATTGACACACATTATATTGACCATATTGTAAATAAATGCCTGGAGGGCAGCCTACTCAGTTTAGGAAAGCATCCAAACAGCTTTATCTTGAAATGTTTAAATAGGTGCTTAGGATTCACACACCACTCCTCCAAAAAGTGTAACTCCTGAAAAACATGAGAAGGTTGCTTCTTTCTCCTGCTTTAGACACAAACTGACTTTATTCTGACTCCTGTGAGCTCCATTATTGTGTTAGGTCACTAATAACAAAAGACAAACTCCTCATTCTGAATGTCCAGACACTGAAATTCCAGTTAAATTTATAACCATGTAGCAATTTCCTGATAATCTGTGTCTTGGTCGAATTTTCATTATAAGTCATCTCGGTGCTTGGTAGATCCTCTTTTCTTAGAGTAATTTCTTACACTGATGCAAGTAAGTGTGATATGTGCTTAATTAATAGTTGTTGCATGAATAAAGGAATGTGCCCCTGAAACAAGACAGGGTTAAGAACTAGGGTGAGGTAGGTACACAGGACTTGTACCTGGCTCTCAGGCTAATGCAAGCCACACCAGAGAGGTGGGAAATGCTCTGGGGCACAGAGCATCTTTGAGGAAAATGCCCACACATAAGCAAAGTTTTGCCAACAGTTCTGCATTATTCAGAGCCCCCCTCTAGCCCAGGTTAGGCACTCCTGATAGAGAGGTTCAAACTTATCAGGGACAGCTTTAACAATCCTAGCAAGGTCTGCCTCTTTAAGAAACTGCACAGAGCACCAACCTGAAAGTCACATCCATGACCCACACACCATCTTGTCCATGAGTTCTTTATAAAGCTCCATCATGGTGGGGCTCCAGGCAGCACTGGGATGGGGAATAATCCTTATACTGGACTGCAAGTGGCTGCTGGAAATCTGAAAAGTCCAAAAGAGGTGGCAGACTACACCTGATACTATCCTGATTTGACTCATTAATTCATGCACATATATAATACATGGGCCTGTTTTCTGCAGGCAGAGCAAGTACCAATGTCCAGAGGTGAGAGGGAGCATGTCAGGTTCCCAGAACTGCAGAAGCAGAAATGTTTAATGGTAGGGAAGGGAGGCCAGAGAGCAAGTCAGAGAGAAAGCCTGGGGCCTCACCTGCCATGTTAAAGAATTCGGGCTTTATCCAGAAGAGTTATGGAAAAGAGAACAAAATGGTCAGATTTGCATGTTGGAAGGATCCCCACTTGCACATGGGGACTTGTAGTCTAGTTAAGCCTCAGTGACCCTGTGGTACAAAATTCAAAGACACCAGTCTTTTCCCTGCCACTTCCTTGCCCTGCTCCCCCATGTCATCCAGGCTTTACTTCTGAGACGGTTCACCTTGGTTGGCCATCTGGCTTATCATGCCTCCTTACTGGTATGCCTCGCATTACAACTGGAGGCTCAACCTGAGACTCCTTTTTCTGGCAGACAGAGGAGAGGACCAGATGTAGGTGGCCAGCCCTCCTCCCAGGAATGCTGGATAACCCATCACATGGCAACACCTTCTTGTACCTTCTACCTGGTTATTGTTCATATTCACTGGTGTCAATCAGTCCTTCCTGTTCTTGGACAGTTTCTACTTTTTTCTGGCTTGTTTATTGGCTTACTCACAGTTTCCTTTATATGCTCTTCCTCACCTACACAGATGGAAAGAAATATAGATTCTCATTTATAGGACAGACAGACCCATAAGGGGGGAAAAAGCCTAGGAATGATCTCTAATCCTCACTGCCTTCCTTCTGGGGGCTCTTTTGCCAGCAAGTAGATGATAGATCAGCATTTGAATGCAGTCTCCATAACTTCTTCCCATTAGTACACTGTATTTCCTGCTGCTTGTCCCTTAACTGCACTGAGCATCAGTTTTCAAGTCTGTAAAATGAGAGTAACACCATTAGTCGGGTATCCTACTGTCCCAGAGGCCAGGAGCCACAACCTGCGGGGGACTAGGCTCTTGCTCCCTCTAGTGGTCAGTTTGAGCTGCGCTCCTGAATGGGTGAAGGAAGGAGACCTGTGGAAAGGAAGGGCAAGAAGCTCAGAAGTGGCGTTGAAGGGACAGGAGGAGGCAGTTGGAAGACTTCTGATTTTATATGCCTAACCCGTCATGAGAATTTCTGCTTTGAGATGCTCGGCAACAATGCAGGTGTTCGACGAGTGTTTGGAGGCTTCACCCTTGAACTCTAATTAAGTCGTCTAAACCTTCCCCATGTCCCTTGGAGATAATACTGTACAGGAAAATCTTACCTAAATTTCAGACCTTGGTAATGAGAGGAGGGGCATATTTGCTTATTTTACAGACAGGATTTTCACCTGGCAAAACTCAGCGCATTTCAGATTCGTATTTGTCATTCAGTTGATAGAAACCTTGGCATCCCAAATCCATGGGCAGTCCACTCCTCACACTGCTAACGTCTTCTCCCCGGAAGCTGCTCTTCTCCCTCAGAGGAGTGCGGGGCTATTCCAGGAGGTGCAGGTGGGAAGCTAGGGCAGTGGGGTTGCCTGAGGGCCTTCCTCAGGGGCAGGGTTTTTTTGCCTTGGAGACCTGCACCGCCTGAATTGTCAGTTGCCAGCCTGAGGTCCCCTCCCCTACCCGACTCTTCTCTTTAGTCCAAATGACAGAAGACACCCATCTCCTTCTCTGGATCACAGAGATGGAGAGCCTTGGCTTTGAATATGTCATTTTCTACAGTGAGTCAGAGAAGAAGTGTGTCTGCTAGTTCTAGCCTGGGCCCCTCCTGGAGGGGCCATCTGGGTGAGGCTGGAGGAACAGCTAAGCTGACAGCTCAGATGGGCTTTCTCTTGGCCCCAGGCTCACTGGTGAGTCTGAGGCTGCTGTGAGCAGGTTCTTGGTTACTGTCCCACTGAGGAGCATCAGCATGCTCATTTTACTGGCTCCCTGGAGAAGGGCGGCTCCACGGGGCCCTCACTGAGGGGCCCCTCCCTGTTTAGGGATTTCTTCCCTGATCCTCAAGCCTCCTAAATGGCCATGGAACACACAGTGGATGTTAAACATGATAAGGGAGAAAATTATGCCTTTTCAGTGCGAGTACACACCTGACCCTGTATAGGGAGCTTCGGTTATGTAAATTGCTCACAAAAATTCTTAGAAGGAGACATTCCTTTTTCCTATCTTACAGATGAAGACACAGATGCCCCCAGTGGTTATGTGACTGAGGTCACGTGGCTAGAAATGTGGGATCCATAGTCGGGTCTCTATCGCTGCGCCATTCTGGTTCCACCAGAACTAACCCAGGAAGGAACGCAAGATTCAGCAAAATTTGAGGTTGAGGCTGGTGGTGGGGTGAAGGGCTTCTTCGGCCACTTTGAATAGCTCATCCCCTTCTAAGCAGGTGCAGCTTGTTTCAGACAACACTGCTTGTCTTCCCCTGGCATGGGTTTTCTCTGGCTTCTCTGCTCTACCCTGAGGGAGGTAAGAATCTGATGCTGGATGACAGGAGATCTTCAGCATTTTGCCTCAGCAGCACCTAGCTGTGCCAAGTGAAATCCCAGCTGACTATTTCTCCCCTCATCTGGCCCTGCAGGATTATCCACGGTGGTGCACTGGGCACCCTGATAGACACCACGTTTTTCGTGCTGGCATACGACAGTACCAATGCAGTCTTTACAGGGACTGTGAGCATCACCTTCAAGAGGTCTGTTTCCTTGGGGCACCTGGGTGGCTCAGTTGGTTAAGAGGCGGACTCTTGATTTCATCTCAGGTCATGATCGTGAGATGGAGCCCCACCTCAGGCTCATGCTGGGTGGAGAGCCTGCTTAAGATTCTCTCCCTCTGCCCCTCCCCACCCCTTCTCTCTCTCTCTCTGTCTCTCTCTCTCTCGCACTTTCTCTATTAAAAAAAAAAAAAAAAGAGAGGTCTGTTTCCTTGCCTGTGTCCACGTTAGGTGTGAGCTGCTGTGGGGTTATTCCATGTGTTATCATGGAAAATAAGGGCTCATGCAGCAATTGCTTTTGCTTTTCTTGTGGACCAAACTTAGATGTTCCTTTTTTATTCAAGGACAAGGTAACAATCTTGAAGATGGGTTTTATGTTCAAACGTAAACATAAGCTACATGGGATGCTGATGAGCTATTTTTGGCCACCTCTGATTTAGGGAAACACCAACCAGTGTGCTTGTAAATATCTAAGTCGGTCTACAAAAAATTACTGGGCCCCTAGTGAAATGATCATTCCTTACATTTGATTCATCTCTTACTTAACACTTACGTGTACATTACTTCATTTGGTCTTTACCGTAATCCTGGGAGGTAGGTACTTTTATCTCCAATTTGAGAAATGGGGAAGCTGAGGTGAATGCACAGCTAGCAGGTGACAAAGTCAAGATCGGATGCAGGCCTCGCTGCCTGCTCCCAAGGGCCACTTTCTTTGCATGCTAGCACTCTGCCTCCGTGGGCTCCCAAGGAGGGGAAACCAGGTGCATTGGTCAGAGTTCTCCAGAGAAATATATATATATATGCTTATATACATACATATACAATATCATATTAATATATTAATCAATATAGCTAGTATATAATATTAATATATTTATAGCTAGATCTTAGATTTATTTCAAGGAATTGGCTTTTGCAATTGTGAGGATTGGCAAACCCAAAATCCACAGGGCAGGCCATCAGACTGGGAACTTCTGGGAAAAACTAAAGCTGCAGTCCTGAGGCAGAATTCCTTCTTGCTCAGGGAAGCCTCAGTTTTGTTCTTAAGGCCTTCCAGATGGTTAGGTTAGGCCCACTTAGATTATTGAAGATAATCTCCTTTGCTTATAGTGTACTGATTGTAGATGTTAATCACATCTACAAAATACCTTTCCAGCAACTCCTAGATTAGTACTGATTGAATAACTGGGGATTGGGGCACCTGGGTGGCTTAGTCAGTTAAACCTCTGCCTTCAGATTAGGTCATGATGCCCCTGCTGAGTGGGGAACCTGCTTCTCTCTCTCTTTCTGCCCCTCCCCCTGCTCGTGTGTGCTCTCTCTCTCTCATTCTGTGCTTTCTCAAATAAATAAATAAAATATTTTTAAAAAATGAATAACTGGGGATTATCACCTAGTCAAGTTGACCCATAAAACTCAGCATCTCACAAGGAATACTTGTTTACTGATAGGGCCATTCTGCTGAAGATGAAGACAGCTTGCCATGCGTGGCTAGAGCTACTTGGTAGTAGATGGACTTCTGCAAGTGGGTCCTGTTCACCCCTGTGGGCAATTCAAGCTGGTCAGGAGCTGGGAGAAAACATGTGCTCTGTAAACTTTGTAAACTTTTAGCCAAAATGTAGTATATGTTTCCTCACTGGGAAGATGACAGGAAAACTCGAGGAGCTTGATCGTTGCAGGAGATAGGGAAATGGTTAGTCACAATGCTGATAGAGAGGTTTGTGGCTTCTATGTGATGATTAAACACAAAATGCCACATGGCCTGGGTTTGCTTCGCAGCTGCTTTCTTTCATTGATCCTGATATCTTGGCCATTGGAGTAGAATCCCAGTACCCCCACTCTGCAGGGGCATCCCCCCGCCCCCCCGCACACCTACCCACCATAGAGTCTTCCGCCGCTTTCTCGGAGACCAGCCCATGAATAGCTCTACTTCACTGCTCTCTCTCATGGTCCAGTCATCGCCGGCTCAGTGGTGAGGCTGGAGGCAAAGGTCACTGGCACAGAAGGAAGTAAGGTATCTCATCTCTCTCTTGCAAAGCCCGAAACAGCGACAGGACTGTCCTCTTTGCTGAAGCTTCTGGTAAAGGCATTAGAATTTTTTTTCCTTCTGGTTGTGCCCATCCTTGAGACCAGACACAGAGGGTGACTTTCCTCCATTGCTGAGGGCAGTGTGCGCCCTTGGAGACTCTTAAGACTGCTCTTTCAGACTGTGTTTGGGGTCAAGGGGATGTTTAAATGGAGAGGAGCTCCTATTAGTTACACAGTGGAGCCCGTTATAACATATCCATTCACCTCTCTGGGAGGCCACTAGTCTTTTTTTTTTTTTTTTAAAGATTTTATTTATTTATTTGACAGAGAGAGACACAGCGAGAGAGGGAACACAAGCAGGGGGAGTGGGAGAGGGAGAAGCAGGCTTCCTGCCGAGCAGGGAGCCCGATGCGGGGCTTGATTCCAGGACCCTGGGACCATGACCTGAGCCGAAGGCAGACGCTTAACGACTGAGCCACCCAGGCGCCCCGAGGCCACTAGTCTTAAAGAGGCTCATGCAGATGGAGGGGAGAGGACTGTGGCCATACCGTGTGCATCATGTCTCCCCTCTTGACCCCTCCTGGCTTTCACAGGGCAAAAGTGGACTCATTGCTTTGACAACAGTAGAGGGACTCTAGATATTTCCAGAAGCAACTCTGGATCCAGGCACACAGAAAGGAAAAGTCTCCCTGAGCTGGTTTCCTGGAAGCATGGGGGGCAACTCATCAATGTGCTCCTCAGGATTCCAGCCACCTTCTTCCAAATGAAGTGACACAGGTGCCAGGTGCTGTAAGGCTCATCTCCTGCCCTGGAGGGCAGGGAACCGAAGCTTGGGAGCAGAGTCTGTCTCCCATCCATCTCCAGTTTCCCATGCTTACTCCAGCTTTTTCCTTCTTGGATGGTGGAAACTCCTCCAGATGTCAAAGCTTGCTGTGAATAAAGCTGTAAAAGGGAGGTCATGTATCCAAATCAAAGTATGTGTATTTCTTCCTGGATTGAAAGTGACTACAATCACCAGGATGGGAAATCATCGTGAAACCTTAACACCCAACTCAGAAAAAAGGGGCCAGATCGGGTTCGGGGGATCGAATGTGTAAGTGGGGGGGGAGTCAGGTCATAGAAGCAAAAAACACCTTCCAGAGACTGCAGACAAGTCAGGGAAGCTGCGACTGATGTTAATGACCTTGTTTTGAACTGAAGTCACATGCAATGTTTTCACCATATATTTTTCTTTTATTTTTTAACTCACCGCTCCAAGTTTTGCCATTAAGTAAGTAAGTATTGCCCCAAAACTCTCCCTCATCTGCTAATGGGTAATGCTTCTTTCACGTGATCTCATACGTTTCCACATCTCCAAGAACATGGGGGAAGGATTGAAGAGGATGGGGGGACTCTGGGTTCCAGGGCTGGGAGTGTAGCAGGAACAGATAAAGTGGAGGAAAACCTGGTAGGCACCTACCACCCTTGGAAGCCAGTCCATTTCTTCTGAGCCCACAGCCAAGCCAATGTACCTGCTGGTGGTGGGGCAGCCAGCTGGCAGCAGGCTTTCATTGTGGGTTTCACCTCTGCGGCAACCCCAGAGTGGCTAAGAGCAGCCTCTGAAATTCACCAATCCACTGTTTCTCAAAAGTAGGAATTCTTGACCTCTGGGGGAAAACATAGCTGTTCCTCAAAAAGAGAAGTTTTAGCTTAGTCATCCACACTGCACAAAGAAAATGAAACTCACGCTTAAAACAAGGAGTAACAAAGTATTCAACAATCACCACAGATTTGTTTATGTATTTCTTACTGTTTATGCTTTGCTTAATCCCTTCTGAGGACAAAGAGCCACTTTTTTTTTTTTTAATTTATTTAGTTGACAGAGAGAGACACATTTATTTGACAGAGAGAGAGGGAACACAAGCAGGGAGAGCGGGAGAGGGAGAAGCAGGCTTCCTGCCAAGCAGGGAGCCCGATGTGGGGCTCGATCCCAGGACCCTGGGATCATGACCTGAGCCGAAGGCAGACGCTTAACGACTGAGCCACCCAGGCGCCCCCAAAGAGCCACTTTCTTGCCTGTTCCTTGTGCCTCAATGGCACAGGAAAGAAGTCTTAAAAAACAGCACCTTACTCCCTGAATTATCAGTTTCTTCCCTGACCTAGATTTCCTGGGTGGAGACTGGATACTGGAAAGTAGTGAAGACTGTCACCATGACAAGTTTGCACTTTATTCTGCAGGTAACCAGGGATGTTGAAGGTGTGTGCCTGCCTTTTTCAACAGGCATGTCAGGATCCCTGCAGCAATACCTTTCAAATGCTCCACCAGACAGGAATAATGGGAAGCTGGGAGACCATAAATGTTATTCCCAGAGTCCAGATGAGAGATACACCATAATCTTAAACATCTAGACCAGTGTGGTCTAATAGATATGTAGTGTGAGCCACATGTGTAATTTTTAATATCCCAGTCGCCGTATTGAAAAAAAAAAGGAAAAAGAGTGGTGCCTGGGTGGTTCAGTGGGTTAAAGGTCTGCCTTCCGCTCTCATGATCCCAGGGTCCTGGGATCCAGTCCCACGTTGGGCTTTCTGTTCAGCGGGGACTGCTTCTCCCTCTTACTCTCCCTCTCTTCTCTCTCTCTCAAATAAATAAATAAAATCTTAAAAAAAAAAGGAAAAGGAAGTATGTAAAATTAATTTTAATAATATATTTCACCAAATATATCCAAAACATCATTTCAACATGTAATAACAATTATTAATAAGTTATTTTACCATATTGCTGTAAGTCTTAGAAATGTGGGTGCCTGGGGGTGTGGGAGGATGGGTTAGCCTGGTGATGGGTATTAAAGAGGGCACGTTCTGCATGGAGCACTGGGTGTTATGCACAAACAATGAATCATGGAACACTACGTCAAAAACTAATGATGTATGGTGATTAATATAACAATAAAAAAAAAGAAATGGGGTGCCTGGCTGACTGAGTTGGTTAAGCCTGGGACTCTTGATTTCCACGGAGGTCATGATCTCTGGTGGTGAGATAGAGCCCTGAGCCCCCGCGGAAGATTCTCTCTCTCCCTCTCCCTCTGCACCATTGCCGGCCTTCTTCCCCGCACTTGTGCACGCACTCTCTCGCTCTTAAAAAAAAAGAGAGAGAGAGAGAAAGAAAGAAAAAAGAAATGCGGTGTATGGATAACTTAACAGCACATGTCAATTCCTTCACTAAATTTTAAGCGCTCAAAGGGAAATGTGGGTCTGCCAAAACAATAAGGTTGTTTAACAGAAAAATATTCCAGACTGCTTCAATTTTTAATACAAATTAACTACAATTAATTACAATTTAAAATTCTGGTCGTCAGGCACACGAGCCGCATTTGAAGTTTAACAGGCACAGATGGCTACAGGAGAGCAAGTCTGGACTGCAAACACGTTCACACCTTGCACCAGACCTTGGAAACGGCGGGCCCTGCAGTTCTGGACATGTTCACCAGATGGCACTAAAGCTAACACCCTCACCAGCTCGAGACAGGCGCCCAACCCCGGAAGCGAAATCCCACGGTTGCACGCAGTTTCCTCCGGCTTTCTCCACCTCCGGATACACAGTACCTGATCTGGGGTCCGAAAGCGTGCAGCCGGGCAGGATGGGCAGGAGAGCAGAGCCGCGGGGTCTGCAGAGCGAGTGAAGAGCTGTGAGCAGGTCCCGGTGTGCCACGCGGAGCCACGCAGGTGGGCGCGCAGACCCGGCGTCCGACCGCGCGGACGGCAGAGCCCCCGCCTGAGAGCGCGTCGCCTGGCCACTGCTGCCGCGTCGCCTTCTCCCGCGAGGTCGCTAGCGCTGGGCCCGAACTTCCCCCAACGGCACCCAGAGCCCGGCGTCCTCTCCAATGTTTCAGAAGTCACGCCCGGCGCTGCTGCAGCCTCAAGATGTCGGAGACAGGGTGGAGACGCTTATGGTAAACTGCGGGGAAGGGACACAGGGGTTCCGAAACCGCCGGCTCGTGGAGGGAAATTCTCGGGAGGTAGCCAAGGGTCAGCGGCTCTCTGGGAACCTTTTCCGCTCCCTGGGTGTGCACAGAACAGGTTGGGGACGTGGCGCGAGAGGGATGGATTGATCAAGGGGATTGAAAAGGGAAGGGCGAGGGAGGAGAGGAGTTGCAGCCCCCTTGGGACAGACAAGCGACGGTCTCCTGCTGCTTTGGCGTCCGGGTAGAGTGGGCGGAATTGCCGGGGCCTTGGGAGTGCGAGGGAGTGTGCCGGTGCGACCCTGAACAACGTGCGAGCGCTACCGGATGATGCTTTGAGTTGGATGCCTAGGGCGACAGAGGTGGAAGGACGCTCGGGCAGGTATTTGGACCATCGCAAGGCCCGGTGGTCGCGCCAAACCTGAGAAGCGGTGGGTGCCCGAGGGAGGTGAGTTAGGACCGCACTGGGCCCCCGGGCGGGGAGGGAGGATATCTTCTGGGTCTCCACCTCCTAGCGGGTGAGGAACTGGTGGGGCTGGTGGCGCCGCGAGGCCACGCCCCTGAGTCTGGATTGGCTGCCGCGGTCGTGCCGCCGGGCCTCCATTGGTGGAGGCGGAGGCGGGGCTGGGCAGGCGGGTCCCGGAGGACGGTCTGGCTGAGTAGCAGCTGGCTGTGGGTGGAGGCGGGAAACGCAGGACTAAGCCGCGAACTGCGCGGGTCGCCGCCAGGTTCGCTCCGAGGTCGGGTCCGCCGACGCGGGCGGGCGGGGTGTGGGTTGTTTTTTTAATCGTCAAAAAAGGTAGCGGCTGCGGCTCCACTTTACATCTTTGAAAATGTGCTTAACCTACTTCTCTTTCTGGGTCCTCCAGCTCTGGCCTGGAGACTTGTTTGGATTTAGTTTTTTAAAGAGAATTAAGAATTGCTTGTGTAGGGCGCCTGGGTGGCTCAGTTGGTTGAGCGACTGCCTTCGGCTCAGGTCATGATCCTGGAGTCCCTGGATCGAGTCCCGCATCGGGCTCCCTGCTCGGCGGGGAGTCTGCTTCTCCCTCTGACCCTCCCGCCTCTCATGTACTCGCTCTCTTTCATTCTCTCTCTCTCAAATAAATAAATAAAATCTTTAAAAAAAAAAAAAGAATTGCTTGTGTAAGAATTGCTGTTTGCTAACTACTTAAGTACTATTTACTGCCTTTGTGTACTGTATATTATTCGGTTGTTTTTGCCCTCCTCCCTCAAAAAACGAAATTGTTACTCATCGTTTTTACCTTGAATAACTTTAGGCTATTTTCATCCCTGGGGGCCTCTGCTTAGATCTCTGCTGTGGCAAAGCCCCTAATCCCTCCATTGGCATTCAGTGCTCCTCCTCAGTACTTAGAAAAAAAATCAAACATGCCTTCAGAGGATGTTTCATGTGACAACATCTTACTATTCAAAACGAAAAGTGTAAATTCTGTTTTGTTTTTTTTTAAACAATGATATTACCTGTTGTATGTGGGGGTTTTTTGTTTTTTGTTTTTGTTTTTTAACTAGCAGAGGTTAGTCTCTCTAGCTGGTATATGTTTAGCATCTACTCTGTGCTAACCAAGAAGATTACAAAATTAAAAAAAGTTGTGGCTCTAGGCATTTATTCAACAAATATTTATTAAACGAATGATCTGTCCAAGCATTGCACTGTGAAAATAAAGACATAAAATAGTTCCTGCAATGAGGGAGGGTGGGTGTGTTGGAGCATGTGTGTGAAGGACCTCAGCCTTAAAACAAACTCCGTACAATCCCTGTGGGAGTGTTGGGGAAGCAGCACGGAGAACTGCACAGAAGCTGTTAACTATTTGTCATGCACACAACCTTGCCAGAGCAAAGGGCTGAAGGGAGCCTGGGGAGATTACCCTTTCCAGGGATGGGCCATGCAGGGCTCACTAAGCTTCAGCCTATGGAATTGTGCTCAAGGGAAAGCCATATGCAGATTCCCTGCAGATGACATGATTCATTCATTTTTGACTCTTGGGCACCTACTGTGCACCAGGCTCCGTGGTCAGTGCTGGAGGTACCATTGTGAACAGGACAGGTAGTGGCCTCTTTTGTACTGGATCCTAAGGGAGATGGGCTCAGATGCAGTGGAAGTACTGAGGAGCACTGAATGCCAATGGAGGGATTAGGGGCTTTGCCACAGCAGAAGAGATCTAAGCAGAGGCCCCCAGGTATGAATCAGACATGGGAGGAGCCAGGATGGGAAGGCGGAGAATCCCTGATGGTTGTACCATGAGTTAGAGGTAGGAGGCTGAGAACACAGGCTGAAAAAGTAACAATGGGCCACATGATTCAGGAAGGACCTTGTAAGCCTAGCCAGTGGCCTCGAACCCTGTGACGTAGGACACATTCGTGACCTCTGTGAGCTCCAATTTCTTTCTTTCCTTTTTTTTTTTTTTTTAAGATTTTACCCATTTATTTGACAGAGAGAGACACAGTGAGAGAGGGAACACAAGCAGGGGGAGTGGGAGAGGGAGAAGCAGGCTTCCCGCCGGGCAGGGAGCCCGATGTGGGGCTCCATCCCAGGACCCTGGGACCATGACCTGAGCCGAAGGCAGACGCTTAAAGACTGAGCCACCCAGGCGCCCCTGTGAGCTCCAATTTCACCTGTAAAATGGGTTTAAATACCTAGCTTTTAAGAGTGTTGTGAGATCTCGAGGGGGTGTACATAGATGCCTTACCCAGTGCTGCTCTGGGAGCTCGGGAGGGTGGGTTAGTAGGGTTGAGGCTAGAGACTGCCAAGGAGGTCACTGGAATAGATCGGTGTGGGCCGGCTCTGGCAACACTGAGGGCTCATCAGCAGGACTGGGTCATGAAGCCGTAGGTACAGTGAGGAGTTTTATTTGTCTCCCAAACTTGCGGCAGGAATATCTTATGGATTGGAGTAGAGGCAGGAGTGTGGTGAACTATTGATTGGGTTTCCATTTGGGAGTGAGTCGGAGCAGCCTGGGGGCCTCTCAGAGAGGGGGTTGCTGGGCCTTACGGGCTGCGGGCATGGTGCCCTGTGGTGTGGGTGAGGTGGCCTGAGGGGCTGTGGCCGGCGGAGATAAGAAGAGCAAGGTCTGAGGCTGAGGGAAAGAAGCAGCCTGAAAAGGAGCCCAAAACCAGCTGTTTGAAATGCACCGGAGCAGCCAAGTAAGAGGCCTAGGGCTGGAAAGGGCTCCTGGGATGGGCAGGTCCTTGGTGAGCAGGAGGGGCAGCTTTAGCTGGATGGCAAGTGGTGGGGGCTGAGGGGTGACTAGCCCACGGGGAGTGGAGGTGATGTGGCTTGGGGCTGGAAAGGCAGGGGCTTTGCCTAAGATACCAATGGAAGGATGAGCCCTAGAAGCACAGACTCACGGGAATAGGGCTTAGCATTAGCCACCCCCACCCCCTTGGGGGACAGGGAATGGCGTGCTGACAGACTGGCGAGGTAGATACATTTTGCTTGGTTATATGTGTTGTGTTATCACTTTTGTCGTCCCTGGATACTTGACAAGCCATTTGAACAGAGTTATGACCTCCAGGATTACGTGAATTTTTTTAAGTCTTTTAAGTGGTTCCAGTTCTAATTTGAAACTTGCTCGTTTGGTAGAAATGTGGAGTGATCCCTGTGAAACAAAAAAAAACACAGGTTACGAACATTTTAGTTCTGGGTTGGTGGCTATATGGGTATAACCAGCAACTTCATCTTCCGAGCGTCTTAGGACAACAGTTGTCCATGCATTCAAGAATAATAGTCCGAGTACCATTTAGTGAGGAGAGAAGATCTTTTTGGATGGAGTTTGCCAAGCTGCTTGTTTGGAGAAGAGCGCTTTTCTTTCCTAGTTGGGTTTTTAAATGTGCCTTTTCACAACCATTTGTGATCGAGTGGATTCTGAGGCAAGCCGTGAGGCCTCTAGCGTGGTGGGCTCAAGGAAGTACATTTAGTCTTTGCCCTTCCAGGTGGTGCCTCTAGATTAGCCAGGGTGTGCAGCTGGCCTGGTTTAAGGGAGAGCCAGCAGACCCAGGGGTAACGGGTGGCTGCTGGTCTACCACACCATCTGCGATCTGCTTAGGTCCCAGTGAGAGGCGTGGGTATAGGAGAAAGGGAAAGCTTTTAAGTTAAGGAAATTCATAGGTTTCACAGGGAGTGGTCCATGTTTTACTGAACCTGAGCTTATGGTTTCACTTCCTATGTCTCGCTCCTGTAAATATCTACAGGTCCCATAACCAAGAGAGCCTGGCAACCAACAGTTTAGACACTAGGTTCAGTTGATTTTGCTTCTGTGAAGATAAGGAGATGGCCAATAACTTTTAGCCTCAGGACAGAGAGGGAGATATAGTTGGCAGCCTAATTCACAGATGGACATAGACATGCTGCTCAGTAGGATCCTCATTGCTCATTCTCAGTCCTAAGGCCAGAGAGATCCCCTCCAGCTGGGTATTATGTTCTCCGCAGGGCATTCCAGCGCTGTTAATTCCTGGGTTCACTTTTCCCTTCTCTGAAGTGGGAAGATAATACAGGGCACCAACAGGTGGTTTCCTAAGCCACCCTTACAGAGGAAATGACTGGTCTCGGTGTGTAGAAAGCTGAGGCCCGCGGCCGCAGAGTTGCTGACTCGGTGTTCTCTTGCCCTGAAGTTGCATCCGGTGATCAAGGCTTTCCTGTGTGGCTCCATCAGTGGGACCTGCTCCACCCTCCTTTTCCAACCCCTGGATCTCCTCAAAACGCGTCTGCAGACTCTTCAGCCCTCAGCCCATGGGTAAGGCCAACTGCCCCCCGTTTCTTTGAGGAACCGGTTTCAACAACTTCTCTCAGACACAGCAGCATCTCAACTGTGTTAAGTTAACTGCTGTTCTGTTGGATGCTTCAAGAGAAACACGGGCCATGCCTGACTTCTTCGACATTTCCTGTTAATGATTCTCTGGGGGCACCTTCCTGGGATCTGCCCTAATGACATTTGCATTTTATTGTGCTAGCCTGTAATGTCATACAGTGCTGTCTGGTATGAGTAGCGTGGGTGATTTTCTGGAAGTAACGTGTGTATTGAGTGTCTCTTTTATGCCCCACAATGGGCTTAGCACTGTGGGAAGTATACCAAATGCATGTAACGTGAGAGGTCATCCCATTGCTTGCGGTGTGAATCAACAGATAAAACACGTATGTGCCAAATCATGAACATATGGGAACTCAGTTATTCCAAGATGTGTTGTAGAGATTCTTTTTTTTTATTAAAGATTTTATTTATTTATTTATTTGAGAGAGAGAATGAGAGAGAGAGCACATGAGAGAGGGGAGGGTCAGAGGGAGAAGCAGACTCCCTGCTGAGCAGGGAGCCTGATGCAGAACTCAATCCCAGGACTCCAGGATCATGACCTGAGCTGAAGGCAGTCGCTTAGCCAACTGAGCCACCCAGGTGCCCCTGTTGTAGAGATTCTTGAGTGCTCTTAGGGAAGAAGTCATACAAAGAAGTCTTTGGATGGGAAGTTCCTTTATGAGGATGGGGTCTAAGTGATTTTTTTTTTCTTTCTTCCCTGCCTCCATTTTGTCTGCTTTCAGATCCGGACGCATTGGGATGCTCGCTCTGCTCTTGAAGGTGGTTCGCACGGAGAGTATTCTGGGCCTTTGGAAAGGGATGTCCCCTGTAAGCTGCCTTTTGGGTCTTCTCCTGCACCCTCTGCTGTCATAGCTAGCCCTTTCTCACGCACCTCACATATCCCCTCTTGTAAGGATAGGTGAGCACTGGAAGCGGTGGGAGGACTTACATGGTCTTCTCCCCGTCTCATGCTACCGCTCGCTCCTGTTAGAGGGCTCGGGGAAATAGCTTTATGCCCTAGATGCAGCTTGTTGGAGCAGTAGCAAGTCTAGAGCAGATGCAGCTGGTGCCCCCAGCTGCCGGCGTATCCTTGCACTTGCCCTCTGATGCAAGCAGGCCACACCTGAGGTTCTTCACCTGCAGGCTTTTTCTGGCCCTTAGGAACTCAGTTTGCTGGGAGCGCCCGGGAATGAATCCTTACCCCAGCTAAGTGGAAGATGACAGTTGATGTTTCAGAACCTCACTCACCCTCCTCAGCTGGAGGGCCAACTCTGAGGTGTGCCCTATACTGATTCCCAGAGTTCCCCTCAAAGGGATTCCGTTGTCCGGGGCAGTAATGAGTTAGGTAGCCTGCCCTTCGTGGGCTGCCTTCTCTCGTCACTTCCCCATTCTCTTATTGGCGTTCCCTCCGCACCTTCAGTCAGCTACTTGGATGCAAATCTCTGTCTTTTGGGAAAACCCAGCTAAGACAGTATCTTACAGTGTCAGTCTGGGATTTCTTTCCTCCCTCTGACTTGTTCTGCAGTCTATTGTGAGGTGTGTCCCTGGCATTGGCATCTATTTTGGCACTCTCTACTCCTTGAAGCAGTACTTCCTGCGAGGCCACCCCCCCACGGCCCTGGAGTCGGTCATCCTGGGAGTGGGCTCTCGCTCGGTTGCAGGGGTCTGCATGTCACCCATCACTGTGATCAAGACACGTTACGAGGTGAGTCCGACTGCTTTCGGCCTTCAGGGTGGGTAAACAGAGGCACTGGGCTTTTGTCAAGTGGCCACCAATGTCAACTCCGGATTTAGAATCCAAAATAGAGGCCGCTGTGGTCAGAGAACGCAAGCCACATGGGAACCAGAGCCCCTGGTGCCTGGTAATGCCACGTACCCCGAAGTCAGGTGGGTTCGTTGCTCAAACCCAGGGCCGCCGCGCCAGCCACTGGTTCTGTGCTTCTTTGCAGAGCGGGAGGTACGGCTATGAGAGCATCTATGCAGCCCTGAGGAGCATCTATCGCAGTGAGGGGCGCCGGGGACTCTTCAGCGGCCTGACGGCAACACTCCTTCGTGACGCACCCTTTTCTGGAATCTACCTGATGTTCTACAACCAGACCAAAAACATCATGACCCATGGTATGGATGAAAGAAGGTGTGGTGGGGAAGAGCTCTCTCCAAGACCTCATATCCTCACCACTTTCTCTGCGATCGGAGCCTGTTTGTTGATCTTAGCAGAGCTTTAGGAATGGAACCATGTCGGCCTCGCGTCAAGCATCGGGCCGGGTGCTAGGACGCAGTGGTGGGCGTGACAGACTTGGCCTCTGCCCGTTGGAGTATATAGTCTAAATTTGCCTTTAGTAAATTTAGTAGTTTGGTAGTACTGTAATTCTTGGGTGGGGTGGGGGAGATATAAAGCATGTTTTGCAATAAAACCTCGCAGATGTGCCTGATTCTTTAGATTGCTGGGTCCCGCCCTGGGGCCTCCTAAATCGGAAACTTTGGGGGAAGACCTGGGAGTCTGTGTTTCTCAAGAAGCACTTGATCTGATTCTTATCAGACAAGTTTGTTGAGGTTAGGGAGGTTAGCACCTCCCCTTGCCATGTTCCCAGTTAAAATGGTTTTGAGCCCTCTATTTGGGTGGAGAGAAGGTGCCGGACCTCAGGCATTCTGGTAGACCCATGCTGCCAGAAGAAGTTGGTCATGACAGGGGCACAATCAGTGGGCTGTGAACATCTACCCAAGCAGAGCCAGGTTCCGATAGAAACACATCCTGTGGAACGAACCTGCATTCAATAAGGTGTCTCTGGAGAATTTGAGCAAGGAAATGCAACCAAGGTCGTGTAAGTGGAAAACCGGCATGCCCCCATCATGACAATGGTAATCAAGTAGAGTTGGGGTGCTTTAGGAGTTTGCTGCTCCACCACAGGCACCAGGAGGCATGACACTGCAGGTCACAGCCTTATTTTGCCACAGAAAGTTAGGGCAATGGGGGAGCTTAGTGTACAATTTTGACCTCTCTTTATGTGTAATTGTTTATTGCAGTCCATTTAACAGTAAGTTGCAGGAGTGATGCCCCTTTACCCTTAGATACCTCCATGTGTGTTTCCTAAGAACAAAGATATTCTCTTAGAACCATCTCCTCAAAATTAGGAAATTTAACATAGATACTGTTCTTTAGTCTCCAGTGCCTATATCGGGAAGCTCGTGACATTGGTTTGACTATTGTGGGCGATGTTTAACTTTTTATCACTTGGACAAGATGGTGTCTCCAGTGAAAACTCTTTTGTAGTTGGGAAACACCTGGGGTGGGGGGGAATACTTTGAATCTGTATAAATCTATATAAAACATCCTGTTCCTTTCACCCCAGTGTTTGAGCCTCAGTTAGTGATTCTTTCCCAAATCAATTATGATGGTGATGGTTGTAAAAAAAGGCAAATTTTAACTTATGACTCCCATCCACATTTAGTTATACCTTTAAATGTTTACTTCTTAACCCTGTTTGAATCTAGACCCTTCTGACTTTGAGGAAGAATTACTGGGCAACTTGGTATTGATATTTATGTGATGAATGTGAGATTCGTTTGTCACTGAATGTTGCCTTTGTCCTGTTTCAGACCAGTTGGATGCAGTCCTTATTCCTGCTGTAAATTTCAGCTGTGGGATCTTTGCTGGCATTCTGGCCTCCCTGGTGACTCAGCCTGCTGATGTTATCAAAACTCATATGCAGCTCTCCCCAATGAAGTTTCGGTGGATTGGCCAGGCAGTGACACTCATTTTGAAAGTAAGGCTATGGAGTAAATATTGCTTCTTATTGTGGTTAAGGCTCTCTCTCACTCTTTCTCCAGAATGTTAGCGCATGTCCTTTACACATTAGAATCAGCTGGGGAGCTTTAAAAAGTCCCCACCCCCAGGTCACAACCTGGGCTGCTTCTACCTGAATCTCTGAAGGGGGGGGTGAAGCCAGATCAGTAGCTAAGTTCCCCTGCGATTCCAAAGTGTTGCCAAGGTTGAGGATCACTGTTAAAAACCTATGGTTGGCCGTGGGTTGTTTTTGTTTTTTTGTTTTTTGGGGGGTTTTTTGGTGGTGGGTGGGGGGAACTGACTACATTAGGACAACCTGTGATAACTAGTTAAACTTGGCAGATGGCTGGACTCCACCCCAGACCTATCAGGTCAGGCAATCTGGGAGGGCCTAGTCAGCTGATGACCAAGGACCTAGGAGGAACTCAAGTCAGAAAAAAATCACACACAAATTATTTGTCTCTAGAAATTTGCTCTAATGCAAATAGACCAAAGGTATTAAAGATAAAAAGTACAGGAGACATAAAGTACACTTAAGCACCATTTAAAAGCCACTGAGTTGGTCCTTTGGAAGCATGCACTGTTACCACATACCAGATATTCTTGTTCAAGCTAAGTTTGTCCCTACATTTTTATATTTTTCTGTACGTCTCAGTTTTTCTACGTAGCAGAGGAAACAATGTGAGCATACGCATCATGTATCTGTCTCGCCCTAGATATAAGCAAATATTTTTGAATCTGATCATATTTCTCACCCTGCTTGGGTTGCCTGCCTTCTTATTCTCTATACCTAAAAGCCTAAACTTTGAAAATAAAATTCTTCAGTATGTATGAAAATGGCAGGAATGATAACGATAGGAATGAATAAATCAGTCCAGATTATGAAGGAGGAGTTAGAGGTGTTTTGTCTTTAATGCTTATGTAGGATGACAAGAGCATACAATGAATCATGCAAACTATGCAAAGATGTTTCCTCCAGGCAGACAAATTGCCAAAAAGGCACCTTTTCCTCCAGCCTGGAGCCAGGGCCCAGGGCTTGGCATGCAGACTGTGGCCTGGATCTCGGCTGCCAGTTGGGGCTTGGTGCTTATGGGAGCTGCACAAGCTATCCAGCTGTATATGGCCACCCTGTAGAAAGATTTTCGGCTGAGAAATAAATTCTCCTGGATAAAGCAAGCCTAAAAAGATAAAGTTTAGCAAAAAATGATGCAAAAAATGATTTTTTTTTTTTTTTAGTTCATCGTCTTCTTGGATCCATTATTCATAGTTTTGGTATTATCTATAAAAATCCAAAACCTGAGGGTCACAAATGGGGTAACAGAGACCCTCAGTCTCACACTAGGTGTGTTCATTGTTTTGCTACTCTGCTTCCAGACTGTTCACATCCGTTTTCCTCGTAGGATTATGGGCTGCGTGGCTTCTTCCAAGGCGGCGTCCCCCGGGCCCTCCGCAGAGCTCTGATGGCAGCCATGGCGTGGACCGTGTATGAAGAAATGATGGCCCAGATGGGCCTGAAGTCCTGACCAAGGGGGACTGGGAAAAGACGGGCTCTGTTGCCCTGTTGACCTCCCTGGCTCTTGCCAAGGGCTGCTTTGTCTCACTGTCCTGGAGTTAAGATGAAAGCCAGGCAGATGTGTCCCCTTCCATTACCCAGTTGGAATAGAGAATAGATGGGCCTGACTCAAGCCTTCAGAATCTCCCCAAAGAGGAGTTACTGATGCCTACAGCACACGGGGAGTTAGAAGAAGGGCTTGCACATCCTGCCAGACTACTTGAAAAGGCATTTCTGGAAAGAGCTCTGTCAGGTGCTTCCGCCACCCACCGACGCTAGGCTGCCTGTTTGGATCTGTTCTTGGGCAAGGCATTGCACAGCCAGAGTTGCTGTGGCTGAAGAGCTCCATCGGGGGAAGCCAGGTCCACGGAGAGAGGGGTTCTTGTCACCAGGCTGTAGTCTGTGTCTGGGATGCTGGTAGGACGAGGAAGAAAAGATGTCATTACTTAATTGGCTACTAATCCCCTTCTCAGAGGCCCTGAAGAAGTGGGGAGAGTGGCTTCTTAGCCTGTAAGTGTCCAGATAACTAATTTTGGTTTTGGCCTCTGCACTGTTTCAATTCCAAATTGTTCTGGCATTTTCCTGTAGCTAAAGTTCGCATAAATAAAAGTGAAGCACTTTATCATTGAAAACTGGAAAACCTAAATAGTGTCCTTCCTGTGTTCTAAAATAACCCAGTCGTCTAAGGTGGCTGGTTCTTGACCCATATAGGTCCTAAAATCTAAACGTTTTTTAAAACAGCTTTATTTTACACATTGTATAATTCACACGTTTCAAATAAGCCATTTAATGATTTTTAGTAACTTTACTGATTGGTGCAACCATCACTATGAATCCGTTTTAGAACACATTCATCCCCCAAGAAGAGCTTGGATTTACAATTAATCCTCATTCTGAGCCCCTGCCCTCGGCCACCATTGATCTGCTTTCTGTCTATAATTTGCCTTTACTGTACACTTCATATAAATAAGTCATAGAGTTTGTAGCCTCTTGCATCTGGCTTCTTTCACTTAACATAATGTTTTTGAGGTTTCTCCACGTGGCATGTTCAACACTGTCCTTTTTTTGTTTGTTTATGGCCAAATAATACTGTATGCCCGTATAAGATTTTATTTATCCATTCATCAGTTGATGATTATATTATTTGAATGGTTTCCACTCTGGGGCTCTTAGAATAATGCCACTATGAACATTCATGTACAGGTGTTTGTGTGGACCTATGTTTTCATTTCTCTTGCGTAAATAGATGCCCAGGAGTGGGACTGCTGGATCATGTGATAACTGTTGAACCATTTGAGAAACTACCAGACTGTGTACCATTGTACATTCCCACCACAGTGCAGAAAGGTTTGGGTTTCCCCACATCCTCCTCAACACTTGTTATTGTTTTGTTTATTATAGCCACACTCGGGGGTTCCCAGGTGTTTCTATCAACTTTCAAACTTAGGAAAGAGCCATTATTATATTATCCAAACTGCAGGAAGGGGAATTTTGGTCTCCTGGTTAAGAATATGGGCTGTGATCTAGGTGATTCTAGATGGAAAGCCTGGTTCTCTACTTTTTTTAGACACACTTGCAATTGTTCCTGGAAAGTGGGGATAGTAATGGCGAGGGTGAAAGGAGCAGATGTTTCTGGCACCCTAGGTTAGTCTAGTGCTGCCACAACAAATTACCACAAATTGGGTAGCTTCTAGCAGAAATGTATTCTCAGTTCTGGAGCCTATGAGTCTGAAATCAGTGTCAGCAGGGATGTATGTTCTCTGAAGGCTCTAGGGGAGGATAGCTCTGGTCTCTCCAGGCTTCTGGTGGTTGCTGGCAATTCTTGGCATTCATCACTCCAGTCTGCCTCAGCCTCCACAAAGCCTCCTGTGCATCTGTCTCTGTGTCCCAATTTCAAGGACACCGGTAGTTGGATTAGGGCCCACCCTCCTCTAGAATGACCTCAATCTGATTACATCTGCAGAGACCCTATTTCCAAATAAGGTTACGTTCTTAGGAACTAGGATGGGGGTTAGGACTCCCAGCATATTCTTTGGAAGGCTGGTCATCATGGATGTAGTGGCTGCCTCCCAAGAACTTTCCTCTTAGGCCAGGAGAGCCTAATGCCAGTGGGGGCCCTTGGCAGGGGAGGGGCAGAGATGAGGCCCAGAGGTCTAGGCTTCAATTTGCTCACCTTATACTTGGCTGGTGAATTTCAGTCACAAGAGTCACCTTCTAAGCTCATTATGATGTGGTTTTGGAATACAGGTGAGGTTCGGTGGGGTGGGGTCGGGAGCTGACAACCAAGAGAGACATCTTTGGTGGTTTATTAAAGCCCAGGGATAGGACCTGTGGGCAGAAAGAGCTGCTGCACTGGAATATGAGGGGTGGCTGATTATATACTTTGGGGTTGGGGGAGGTAAGGAAAAAGGTTTTCAAAAGGATTTTTATATGTTAAAGTAGACTCAGAGGCCTTGCCATTGTCAAGTTAAGGTGATTTTTCCTTCTAGCCTGGCATTAACATTAAGATAGTTGGGAACTCCCTGGAGGAACTTTATACTCTGCCCACTTCAAGTATCTGTCAATGGACTGCAGGTTATAAGGACATTTAATTGTACCTACATTTCCTACTGGAAGATAGGTTATTGATAGAAATGCTTTGTTCTTATAAAATGCTAAGACATTTGTAAACTCAGGGACACTCATGTCTTGCAGGATTGTGATCTCTATAAATTGTTTTTCCTTTCCTTAGTTTTAGGGCAGCCAGGAGTGCCTGAGGAATGTCACGTAAATCCCATCGGCGGGGGGGGGGGGGGGGGGGGGGGGGGGGGGGGGTTGTGGGGTGTCAGCTTCTGCTTTGTCCTCAGCTTGCCTTCTGTTCCATCAATTAGAATGTTCTTTTGGGGCAAAAAAATCATAAGATTTGGAGAAACAGTCTAATTTCCTCTACACACGGAGTAAAACTGGAGTTTGCCCTTTTTAACCCTGATTCCAAAGCCAAGTGGCCCTGGGTATCTCCATATCCTAGGCCCCAAGAATTTTTTTTCCTCTTTTGCAGTCTGTCACAGCTATTAAAGTTTGTGAGTTTCAGCTGGCTGGAAACAGTGCCCAGTGCTTTTTTTTTTTTAAAGATTTTATTTATTTATTTGATAGAGTGAGAGAGCACAAGCAGGGGGAACAGTAGAGGGAGAGGGAGAAGCAGGTTCCCCGCCAAGCAGGGAGCCCGATGCGGGGCTAGATCCCAGGACCCTGGGATCATGATCTGAGCCGAAGGCAGACGCTTAACCATCTGAGCCACCCAGGTGCCTGCCCAGTGCCTTTTAAAATTGATTTGTTCTTGGCTGCCTCAGACTTAAAGCAAATTATTTAGAGGCAGAGCTTTGTGGAAGGAAACAATCATCTGGCCACTACAGATAAGGCCTGGTAAGGCATTCGCTAAAAAAGTACAGAAGCAAAGCTTTCAAGCTGTTGTTATATTCAGTTTCCAAAAATATATTACAAAATATTTCAGTCACAAAGAGTAGAGCAAATGGTACATTGGCCCTTCATTCCCATTACTGAGATGAAATGATTATCAGAATTTTGCTACCCTCGTCTCTCTACTCTCCCCTTTATGAAGTCTTTAAAAAATCAGATTCCAGACATCACACCATTTCACCCTTCCATAGTTCATCTCTAAAAATTTGCATCTCTAAAAATAACATTTCTTACATAACTACAATGTTATTATCCCACCTGGAAAACGTTAACAAATTTGTTGCATATAATCCAATACCCAGCCCGTATTCACATTTCCAATTGTCTCAAAATGGATTTTTTTTTTTTAAAGATTTTATTTATTTATTTGACAGAGAGAGACACAGCGAGAGAGGGAACACAAGCAGGGGGAGGGGGAGAGGGAGAAGCAGGCTTCCCGCCAAGCAGGGAGCCCGATACGGGGCTCGATCCCAGGACCCTGGGATCATGACCTGAGCCGAAGGCAGACGCTTAACGACTGAGCCACCCAGGCGCCCCTCAAAATGGATTTTTTAAGGGTGCCTGGCTGGCTCAGTCCGTCAAGCAAACCCCCTAGATCTCAGGGTTGGAGCCCCACGTTCAGTGGAGATGATGTGGGATACAAAGGCAGAAGGAAATGTAGATAAGATTAAGTGTCCTTATAACCTGCAGCCCATTGACAAATACTTGAGGCAGGCAGGGTATAAAGTTCCTCCAGGAAGCTCCCACCTCTTAATGTTAATGCCTTGCTAGAGGGAAAAACCACCTTAGTTTGACAATAGCAACGCCTCAGGTTTCCAGCGATTCTTCTTTAGCATATGAAAATCCTTTTGGAACTTCCCTTCCCTTTATTCCCCCCAAGCGCAAAGTATGTAATCCGTTGCTCCTCACAATCCTGGGGCAGCAGCGGCAGTGGTATTTTGTGCCCGTTAGTCCATTCTCATGCTTTAATAAAATCACCTTTTTGCACCAAAGACGTCTCAAAAATTCTTTCTTGGCCCTTGACTCCGGACCTCACCAACATTGCGAAACTACATTATAGAGATTACTTAAAAATAAAATCTTAGGGGTGGCTCAGTTGGTTAAGTCTCTGACTCTTGGTTTGGGGTCAGGTCCTGATCTCGGGGCTCTCAGGTGGAGCCACCCTAGGCTCCTGCTCAGCGGGGAGTCTGCTTGACAATTCTCTCCCTCTGCCCCAACCCCCACATGTGTGCGCGGGCTCTCTCTCAAATAAATATTTTTTAAAAATGAAATCTTAAAAAGAAAGGAAAAGTGTTTTTTACAGTTGGCTTATTAGAATCAAGATGCAAACAAGGTCCTGAGTTTCTCACCAGATCTCCCACAGGGTAAGTAATTTTGAGGTGAACCACAATTAGAGTGAGTTCCTGAGGGCCTCACCAAATCAGAGAACCTAACAGCAGTGACAGTAATGGGCAGTTGCCAAGCTGAGGTCTGCTCCCCAAAGCAACGTCCCTTCCATGCCCCACAGGCTGAACAGTAGGCATTTCCAACTTCTTGCTGACTTCAAATTCTCAACTTTTTCACCACTCCGTCTCCAAAAAAAGCTGGCTGAATGCAATAGTCTCTAGGTGTTATTTCAGCGTCCAAGGTCTTCCAATGGTTCTTCCAAGTGGGATCCAGTGGGTTAGGTAGCTAATAAACACTCTGAATCTAAGATCAGTAGTACTTAAAGCAGGCTACACATTGGAATCACCTGAAGAGCTTTAAAAACTGATGTCTGGGTCTGCCACCCAGAAATTCGATTGTAATCAAGCGAGGTTGTGGCCTGGGCACGAGGGGTTTTAAAAGTTACCCAGGTGACCCTAACGCGCAGCCGTGGCAGAGAACCACCGAGGAGCCCTGCAGGGCAGGGTTCCCACTTGGCTCTCCTTAACCTGCTCCAAGGGTTAAGCCGGAGCTGGCGGGGCGGGGCCGGGGGCGGGGCTTCGGGCCGGGGGCGGGGCCGAAGAGGAAACAGGGCGGGAGAGTCCCGGTCACTGCGGCCAGCACGCTCGGCTGTTGCAGAAACGAGCGGAAACGCCTCCGTTTTACAAAACAAAGCGGAGAAGCGGGAGGCGTGCGCGGTCCGCGGGGCACGGGCCTCGGCGGTGGGTCCCTCCAGTCCGGGCGCTTCGGCACCTTTGGGTGGAGATGGAGAGAGGCCTTGAGAGCTGCCGGCGCTCGGAGTCCAACGGCCTCTGGGCACATCGGATCACGGCGGTGGAGGAGCTGCAGAGCCGCGTGCAGGAGACCCTGGACCTGCTGTCCCCGCAGGAGCTGAGCAACTTCCGCATCTTCCTCAAGTCGGTGGACGAGGAGCCGCGCGTGACCCCCTTGCGACTGGAGCTGGAGGGCAAGAACACGAAAGGGCTGGCCCGTCTCCTGGTCCAGCACTACTGCGAGCCCGCCGCTGCGTCGCGCGTCCTCACCAAGGTGCTGCAGCAGCTACGCCGCGTCGACCTGCTCCAGCGCTGGCAGGACGCCGCCGCCGCCGAGGACCGGGGTGAGCTGGGGGCGGGGCCTGGTGAGCGGGGAGCCGCGGGGCCGGGGGCTGGGCGGGTGGGCCGGGCCCGTGTAAGCGCGGGGTTTGGCCGCGGCGCCCGAGGGTTCCGGGCTCGGCTTGGGGGCGGGGCACCCGGTTTGACTGGGGGTGCGGAGGCTAGCGGAGCGAGGAGGGGGTGGGCTTCCTGGGACCCAGTGACGCGCGGCGGGAAGTGGGAGCCTGGGGGGGAGGTGGTCCCGAGAGTCGCTGTTTCCGAGCGCGGAATCCGAATGAGCCGTCGAAGAGCAGCGATCAGGATCTAACCAGCACATTTTGGGATCAGATCGACTCAGCAGGCCTGAGATGCTTTGTTAACATGTACCTTCAAGGGATGATGATGTGGGAGGTTTCTAAATGATGCAGTGAGAAGCACGGTATTGGAATTCCCGCTGTCGCATCTCCAGGGAATGTATTTACGGGGGCGGAGAGGGGAGGGCCCCTCTTCTTGCACACCATGAGACTATTTGCCATTAATCTATGATCAAGAAATGCAGTATGTAACAGGTTAAGGGAGGTTGGGGCTTCCCCCTTCCAGATTTAAGAAACGTATGTGCACCATGATATGTGTGTGAGAGAGACAGAGAAAGCAGCACTTAAATGAGAACCATCGAAGTAGACACTAAAATATACCATCCGTGACCTCTGCCATTAGTATGCTTACGATCTGATCTGATTGAGCTTTGAGGTGTGTTACGGTTGCTGATGTTGTTTAGATTTGTAATGAACGGATCACAACGGTAATGGCCCAACGAACATGGCGTGTAGGCAGAATACCCGCTCAGTGGAAACGACTCTCCCTGCTTTGCGTCGCCTGTACAGCATTTGTGTTGTCCCTCCCAGCTTCGTTGTTCAGGTATCACATGAACACCTCTTTAAGTGTTCTCACCTCTTTAGACTTTGAGTCTCTTACTGTTGGTAAAGTGGTTTTTTTTCCCAGAATCATCCAAACTACACAATATTATGGCTGTACCCTGTCGGCACCCGGTAAATATTTGAATTAAATGCTAAGAGATTATGTTAAGTTAAAAAAAATATCTAATTTCTTTACTTTATCTGTCCCTTTATTGATGTCTTGATCGCCTCTCCAGGAAGTACCTGTAAAGTAATGTCAATCAATTACACCTTCTCCTTTTTATCCCCCGCCTGGCTCTTTCTGCCCTTGTACCTAACTGCGGTCTAAGGGAGGTCTGTTTTAAGTTTCTAGCCTTGTAGGAGTTTGAAAGAGGGTGTGTTCATAATCCAGGGAATCTGTTCTAAAACGAGGTTGAAGCCTACAGGACCTGAAAACATAAGGCAACAGAATTCTCTGGGAGGAGCTTCCTGTTAACAGTAATGACAGTGGATTGATTGAAAAGAAAAAAATGGGGAAAAAATAATGCAATAATGCTCTTTTTTTGTTTTATTCTCTTTTCATGAAAATTCATTCAGGGATTCCAAGAAAGATTCTAAAAAGAAGCTATGATTGTGTGGATGGCGAACTGGTAAATATTTTTGCTCTTACTCCAGCACTACGCACTGGTGAGGAACAATGGTATTTAGCCACTTTAGCTGACATTGGAACATTTTTTGTGCTGCTGTCTTGTTAGTTAGAGGAAACTGGTTGTCTCAAGTGGTCAGATCTCACTGCTTTCTGTTATGATTGTGAAAGATAAACATGAGCCATTTAAAACCGCTGTGCCTGCATTAACCAAATAGGTAGGCACTGCTGTTATTTCTATTTTATAAATCAAGAAAAATGAGGCATGGAGGTTCAAGGATGACAGGATGTGTGGCCTTGGACGGCTATATAAATTGCTGGTTGTAGGGCTTTTTTTTTTTTTTTAAGTTTTATGATGGACATTTTCAATAAATACTAAAATAGAATAGAAAAACAAATCTCTCAAACTCCAGTCCAATGTACTTATGACCCTGCTTCAGCAAATTAGTAACATAGGGCCAATCTTGTTTTGTCTGCTTCCCGGCCCAATTATTTTAAAGCAAATCCAGATAACCTATCACATTCATCTACAGATACGTTAGTATGAATCTCTAAATCTTTAGTACGAGAAAGAGGTTGTTCAAAACATAACCACAATGCCATTATTCTGCCTAAAAATAACTTCTTAGTGTGTGCAAAGATGTGGTTGGGATTCAGATTTCATTGACTGGGTCCTATGTCTTTTGCAGGTGGTTTGTTTGAATCAGGATGCTGACTCATACAAGGTCAACACAGTTACAGTCGATTGCTTTGTGTCCTAAAGCTCTTAACTTAGGACACTTCTCCCTTCTTTAACCTTTTTTCTTATTGTTTAATTATTGAAGAAACCAGGTTATCTGTAGCATGTCCCATATTCTGGATTTTGATGACTGCAGCCCTGTGTGGTCATTTAACTCTGTTCCTCCGTCTGCCATGCTTCCTTAAACTAATAGTGATAGCTATACATGGGAATTTAAAACTGAGATTGGCCTATTAGTCCTGGTGTAAGGAAGATATTTGAAAGAAGTATAAATCCAGTCATGCCCCCCCCCACCCTCCTTCCATAACTAATAAGAGAGACAATCACTGTTGCAGCCCTGATCCAAACTGGGAAACCTCACCATTGATCCCAGAAGAAACTCATTATTTCAGATCGATAACATATTTGGATTTCTGAGTTTGGTTTGGTTTGCTTTAAATATTACTGGCTTTCCTGGAAAATAGGACTGTTATGACCTGAGGGGCAAGCGGAAGGCTTTTATCATGTGCGTGGAGAAGAACAGACCAGGGGCTCAGCGGGACATCCATCTAATGGAGGAGTGGCTTGGCCAGTGCCAGTTTGAGCATACACAGTGCATCGATCCTAACAAAATGGTATAATTTTCTTTTTTTTTAAATTGGGTTTTGGAGGGGCACCTGGGTGGCTTAGTCGGTTAAGCGTCTGACTCTTGGTTTTGGCTCAGGGTCCTGGGATCCAGCCCTGTGTCTGACTCCATGCTCAGTGGGGAGTCTGCTTTAGGATTTCTTTCCCTCTCTCTCTCTGCTCCTTCCCCTGCTTGTGCTCCCTCTCTCTCAAATAAATAAATAAATCTTAAAAAAAAAAATAAAAATAAAAATTGGGTTTTAGTACCTGGCAAGAACCAGGACCTGCTGAACAATCCCATGCATGTCCTGATAAAATTCTTGATGCTTTTGTAATCTTACGTGTGTGATACCCTACCTCCCCTTCCAGTCAAGCAGGGACCTCTTGGGCTCCAGTCTTGGCTAGGGCTATGCAGTTGAAGAGGGAAGGGGACCCAGGAAGATGTTCTAAGCAAGATGGGCAAGGAGGCCCAAGGACAAGGCGTGAGTCTGGAGTAGGCAAGTTCCAGAGACTTTGGGAGCAGGAAAGGCCAAGGAAACCCCTTTGAGAGGTCAGCAGGAGGCAGGCCAGAGGCATTGCAGCACTGTGAGTCCTTGTGGGATTCACTTGGAACCTGGAAGAGGTGTAGAGAGGGAGCTGATAGCCCTGGGCAGACCTGCATTGTGACCTAACTAGTTGATACTGAAAAAATAAGGTGGAAGAACAGTGGTGGGAACTCAGTTTGACCTCTCTGACTCTACCTGAGTCATGACCTAGACCTACCCTTTTTTAGGGATAGTAACATGGGAAAGCCCTTCCTAGATCCCAGAAGTCCCTGCTAATGAATATCCAGGAACAGCGCAGCATGGGGCTGTGGATGCCACATAGACTGCCTGGGCTGGAATCCTGTCTCTTCCTAGTTGTTACCTTAAATCTGGTTCTCACCCGAGGGTGATTTGTCCCCCTCATTTGGCCATGTGTGGAGACATTTCTGGTTGTCACACCTGGAGGGTACTACTGGCCTCTGGTGGGTGCTATCATGCCCAGAAGAGCCCCCACAGCGAAGGGTTTTCTGGCCCCAAATGTCCATAGTGCCATAATTTCAGCAGCCCTGCCTGAAATTGACTACTTTCCTCTCCCGGAAATGGGGTTGATGAGAGTGGCTTATTTTGGAGGGCTGTGGTGATAATGAGCTGCTGTGTCAAAATGCCCAGAATAGTAGCGGGCTTATAGCAAGTGCCCAGTAAGCTTTGATTTTATTATTATTTCAAAGGTAAAAATAGACTCTTTCACTTTCCCCAAGGATTGTACCAGAATCTCTTACCTATTGCATGGTTTTGAATCAGATGGCAGATACTCTGCCGGTGTTCCTTTCGTTTATTCTCTTAGGGGTCTCCAGTGGCCGCTTTGCCTGCATCCTGGCACGTTTAGTTTATTTGTAAATATTTAGCAGTGTTACTGCAAAAGTATTTCATCATTCTTAGTTTCATTTTCCAGATTATTAGTTTGGTTAAACATCTTTTGGCCATTGTTTTCCTTCTGTAAATTATCTGTTCTGTTTCCTTTGCCCTTTTTCCTACTGGGTAGTCTTTTTCCCGCTCTTATAGTTATTTTCCTGGACTTTATTCATTTACAAAATGTAGTGCAAATACTTCTCTCTTGTGTCTGTTACTTTTTTGATTTTTTGTTGTTGTTGTCTTCAGTTGTATAGAAGTCTTTTTTAAATTTTTTGTGAGTAAACCTGTCAATCTTTTTTGGTGGCTTCTTGATTTTTGTGTCTTGATTAAATCCCATGCCTTACCAACTTAAAAAATGTTTAAATTATTTTTCTGTACTATTTGTATAGTTTAAGGTTTCCTTTCTAACTCTCTGGAATCTTACTTTTGACGTGTGAGGTAAGAGGTCTTACCTTATGTCCAGATGGATAGTCAGTTGTCTCAACATTTATTGAATGATGTGTCCCTCCCCCACATATTTGAAACTCCACCTTTATCATGAAATAAAGTCCTATAGATAATTTGATTGGTTTCTGGAATCTAAAATATCCCATTCATATGTTTGTTTATACTTCTGCCAGTACATCACTGTTTATTCACCGTGATTTTTTTCAGGACATTTTGATGTCTGACAGGACCTGTCCCTCCTTTTTTTTTTTCCTTTTTGACTTCTGAATATTCTTGGCACTTCTTGAACATCATCTGTTCTCTGTGAGCTTGAGACTAATCTGGTTAAGTTCCACCGAAATCCTTTGGGAGTTTGATTGCCATGACACTGAATTGAGACTCATTTGGAGTGAATTGACAAATTAATAGTGTTAACAGAGCATGGGCATGTCATGTGTATGTTTCCTCTTCCCTGAAGCTTTCTTTATCCTTTTCTTCATTTAGGTGATGTGTGTTTCTTAGGTTTATTCCTAGGTATTGTCCTTGTTTGGGTGTGACCATGAACGGGACCCCCTTTTCATTATGTGGTTTAAATGATTGTTGCCAGGGCGCCTGGGTGGCTCAGTCGGTTAAGCGTCTGCCTTCGGCTCAGGTCATGATCTCAGGGTCCTGGGATCGAATTCTGCATCAGGCTCCCTGTTCAGTGAGGAGCCTGCTTTTCCCTCTGCCCCTCCTGCTGCTCATGCTCTCTTTTTCTCTCTCTCAAATAAATAAATAAATAAAACCTTTAAAAATTTTTTTTAAAAAATAAATGATTGTTGCCAGGTAACTGGGGCGGGTGGTGGGTGGTGGGCATTAGATCTTTGTGAGTTAATCTTGTGTCCGGTCAGCTCTCCAGTTGCTAGTTCCAGTAGTTACTTGGTTGATTATTTTCTATTTCTAGATAGTCATGGTATCTGTAAGTAATGAATTTTAGCTCTTTGTTTCTTGTATTTAGACTTCATTTAAAAAAAGTTTTGTATTTAAATTTAATTTAATTAACATATAGTGTATTACTAGTTTTAGAGATAGAGTTCAGTGATTCATCAGTTGCATATAACACCCAGTGCTTATTACGTCAGATGCCCTCCTTAATGTCCATCACCCGGCTATCGCATCCTCCCACCAACCTCCTCTCCTGCAACCCTCAGTTTGTTTCCTAGAGTTAAGAGTCTCTTATGGTTTGCCTCCCTCTCTGTTTTCATTTTATTTTATTTTTCCTTCCCTTCCCCTATGTTCATCTGTTTTGTTTCTTAAATTCCACATATGAGTGAAACCATATGGTATTTGTCTTTCTCTGACTGACTTATTTCGCTTAGCATAATACCCTCTAGTTCCATCCACGTCATTGCAAGTGGCAAGATTTCATTCTTTTTGATGGCTGAGTAATATTCCATTGTATGTATATACCACCAGGGTAGCTCTATTTCTAATTTTTATTTATTTTTTATTTTATTTTAATTTTTTTTTAAAGATTGTATTTATTTATTTGACAGAGAGAGCGAGAGAGCACAAGCACGGGACAGTAGAGGGAGAGGGAGAAGCAGGTGCCCCACCAAGCAAGGAACCCGATGCGGGGCCCAATCCCAGGACCCTGGGATCATGACCTGAGCTGAAGGCAGATGCTGAACCATCTGAGCCACCCAGGCGCCCCTCTATTTTTAATTTTTAGAGGAACCTCCATACTGTTCTCCAGAGTGGCTGCCCTGTTTGCATTCCCACCAACAGTGTAGGAGGGTTCCCCTTTCTCTGCATCCTCGCCAACATCTGTCGTTTCCTGAATGGTTAATTTTAGCCATCTGACAGGTGTGAGGTAGACTTCATTTAACTTTTACTCACTTTACTGAAGTGAGGAGCTAGGATCTTGGCTACGAGGGGCATGGGAGCTGTGATAGTGGCCATTCCTGCCTTGCTTCTCTCTCTGGGGGGCTTGATTCTGATGACGTCTCCCCATAGGTTCTGGCAGACCTGTATTATTGGTAGACACTTCCATTCCCTTCCATTTCTAGCTTTTTGAGGGCATTAGTTTTCAAGAATAACAATTTTTTTTGTTAAAATAAGTTAATAATATAAAATTTACATCTACTAGCCCCTTGGGGAGCTATAATTCTGTTGTATTTTGTGGTAGAGAATTGGAAATGCCCTAATTCTGTCCAAGAAGAACCAGTGGCACAAGAAGAAATCGTGTGAATTCTGAAAGCAACTGAAAGGGAAGTGACCAGTTAAGGAACTGATATTTATCTCCTAAGCCTGTTTGAGATGTGATTATTGTTGTATTTGTCATGTCCTCCGATTGTGAGGGAAAGGGGCCATCTCTAGCATTTCTGGTTTTTCTTACCTCCAATTCTTTTGAATACGTTATCCTATTTTACAGGTGTTAATTGAGAAAATAAGATCATTCCGTGATGGACTCAATGAAAGTAAAGATGATGTTGGCTGTTGTCTTGTTACCCTTATGTCCCACGGAGAGAAAGGGTTTATTAAAATGGAAGATGGTGAAAAAGTCAGCCTGGAGGACATTTTTGAAATGTTTAATAATAAAAATTGTCCAGCACTTCAGGAGAAACCAAAGATCTTTATCATCCAGGCCTGCAGAGGAGGTAAGTGAAGACTTCTTTGTAACAGTCATGCTTCTAGGAAATTCTCCTACGGATGAGTGAGGAAAGAAAAAGAAGTTAAAAATATTTGTTTGTTTCTTTAAAATCAGAGGCCCCTCTGCTGATGTGACTTTAGTTGTGTAGTGTACTAGAGACTTTGGGCTGGGAGGAAGGGATAGAAGGAGAACTTAGGCTGAGGAAGGGTCCAAGTCTCTCACGTCATGAGGTGGGCCAGGGAGATGTGTGCAGTTTCCAAGGGCTGTCCCACTGTCCATGGGATGCCAGGCGGCCTGCGGGGCCGACATCCAACTTCTGTAGCTTCTGCGGATATTTCTGTCTCTTGTGAAGATACCAGCTTGTTGGGACTTTGATTGGGGGCTCCTGGTATCTGTGGTGTATTACTATAGTTTGTATTTTTGTTCTTCAACAAACAGAGAGAAGAGACACCGGTGTTGAGACAGACGATGAACCCATGGAGTCTGACGACATATCCGAGAGGAGGAGGCTGCCCACCTTCAGTGATTATTTCATCATCTATCCCACCCAGGCAGGTGAGACATGAGGGTAGATGACAGTGCACACACTTTCTTCCAGAAGGTTTGGGTTATTTGTACCTTTTTTTTTTTTAATTTTTTAATTATCGGTGCTTTACAAATTGACATGTATAAGGAGATTTTTCATTAACCCATCCATCTCTCTTTACAAATGTTCCCACTTTTAGAGATGGCAGGTTGGCATCTTACTGTTCATTTCTTCCGGGAAGGCACGAACCTCTGAGCAAAATATCACATGGTAAATAAGATCACTGGCTCTCCTGTGAAAAAGATGTTGGCCCAAAACCTAGTTCCTCCACTTACTATATTGGAGAATTTCAATATTTTTTAATCTCTAGATATATCAGTTTCTTCATGTAAAACGGGAATGATGGAATTTACTTATGTCATTGAGATGTTACATAAATTGAATAATATAACCACAGATGTGCTTATCATAATAACTGGCATAATCCAAAAAAAGAAATTAGCTACTATTATTACTAATACATTATGCTAATAATATTATCATCATTACTTCATTACTAATACTATTATTAATTTATAAGGTAAGGTCCAAAAGAATCTTGTGTGTGAAGAGCCACCTCTTCACTTGATTCACTTGTAGGAGAGCTAGAATTAAGAGGTCAAGGACATTTCTTTAGCTGGGCTGTTTTTTTGTGGGGTTTTTTTTGTTTTTTGTTTTTTTTAAAGTCATGTCTACACCCAACATGGGACTTGAACTCACAACCTGGAGATCAGGAGTCACATGCTCCACCAACTAAGCCAGCCAGGTGCCCCCCTTTAAATGTTTTTATCTTAACTTCTTTCGAAGAGGATTCAGGCAGTTTACAAAAATGTATATGGAATTCAACATAAATTTTATTTTTTTTTAGAGATTTTATTTATTTATTTGACAGAGAGATCAGACAGGCAGGCAGAGGGAGAGGGAGAAGCAGGCCCCCCGCTGAGCAGGGAGCCCGATGTGGGGCTCAATCCCAGGATGCTGGGATCATGACCTGAGCTGAAATCAAGAGTCAGATGCTCAACCAACTGAGCCATCCAGGCGCCCTCAAGTTAGAACATTATTATTATAAGTTTACAATCCATGTTTCTGTTTATTCATGTGATTACCATTTTCTTCTCTATTCCTTCTTGAATCTCAGACCATTTTTCTGGATTCATTTTCTTTCTTCCTGAAGTATATCCTTTAGAAATTCATTTAAGGAAGATTTATAGGTGGTAAATCCATTTTAGCACCCAAATCTGGCTGTTTATTTGACAGAATCTTTGCTTATTTCTTCTTGTGAGTCCATCTTTTATTTCTTCAAACATTTCAGGCGGTTATTTTATATTTTGTACCTAATACTTCCAATGCCTGATGTCTTTGGGGGTCACTCATTGGGTTGCTTTTGTTGACTGTCACTCATGGTGGCTTATTTGTGTGTTTGAAGTCATAGTTCATTTGTTGAATCTTAATCTGTGTGACTTCTGGGAGCATGAATAGGGAATTCTTTTCTTTAGGGAGGATTATTACCCACTTGGACCACTGTAACTCTCTTTGGGGTCACAAGGTGAATGCAGGAATCTCAGGTTCATCTCCGGCACCTCCCGGGCACATCTTCAAGACTTTTGTGCCCTCGCTGGAGGTTTCCTAGTCCCTCGGACAGGGTGCAACTCTGTTTCATGTTTACTTTCCGCTCTGAGCTCAGGTTTCAGTTTCCTCATTTGGAGGAATAGGAGCCTTGGAGATTTCCATGAATTTCCGTCAGCCCAGGATAGCATTAAAAGTTTTATTTTAATCAAATTTTACATCTGGAGGAGCATTTAAAGTATATGGTGTCAAAAGTGGAAAATTTGGAATATGTGTTAAAATCTCTCAGAGTTATCCACTTTTATTTCATCAGAGAACACGTAAATGGCCTGGCAGTACCGAGTATATGTGGGGATATGGAGCAACAGGTACTTCCATACACCACTAAGGAGAGCAGATTAGTTCTACTTCTTTGGGGAGCAATGTGTGATACCTAGTAAAGTTAAAAATATGTTTATGCCATGACCCAGCAATTTCACTCTGCATATATACTCTAGTGCTGTGGTCCCCCAACCAGGGGGCCACAGTGAAGTCACATAGCTCTACTTAATTCTGGGAGCCACTAGCTTGAGGTCGTTTATGGTTTTTACAATTAGATTATGCTGCATTCTTTTCAATGATACCGTATCTTGGGGGAGTTAAGTTTTGGAGGGTTGCTGAGATAAAAAGCAAGTACTTAGGTATCCTGGGTTGAAAAGTCATGCAGTGCCAACAGGTGCACACATCCCATTAGTAAGTAATTATGGTTCTTTAAGAATGAAATTAAAATATTATTTGTCTTTCAGTTTGTGTGAGTTCTTTCCCCCTAAATGGCTAATAAGTTATTTAGATAATAATACGGAGCTTAGAGCTATCTACTTTAGTAAATGGAACTCTCAGATGTTTCTTTTGACCTAGGAGCACTGCAAAAAAAGTTACTAAGACACTAAGGGCACCATGAATTGAGAAAGTCTGGGAACTTCTGTGTAGGGGAATCTTTTGCACGTGTATATGCATGATATGGGATGACCAACTGCCCTAGTTTGCAAGAGATGGAGGGGTTTCTTGGGATACTGGACTTTTCAGTGCTAAAACTGGAAAGTGGGTGAATGAGGATGCGTTGAGCACTCTAATCTGGGCGCTCCTTTGAAATTGTTTATAGTAGGGAGAGTGAAGAGGCGGGAAAGCTACAAGCCACTGGGACTGGTATATTCAAACTGTAGAATATACTATGCCACAGTTGAAAAGAATCCGTGTGGAGAAGTTTTAAATGTAACAATGAATGAAGATAAGGCAGCTGTAACAGGATACAGATAGTATGCCTTTCATATAAAGATTTAAAAACACAATAATACAATCTATTATGATTGAATATATAGCTGGTAAAAGTCTAAAAATATGGCACAAACAACAGCCAACACCTTTGTAGCAGGGACTGCCTCTGGTAGAGGTACAGAAGGCAGGGAAGTGGGACCAGAAAGTAGTCAGGGAGAAAATTGAAACGAGGCTTCAACTGTATTTCACCAGAAGAGAAGGGCTGAAGCAAATAAAGCAAAATGTTTCCTGTTTGTTAGATCTGGGTGGTGGATGCTCAGGTGTTCGATACACTATTCTGTGTTCTTATTTTGGTATTTTTAAAGAGATGGGAGCTAAAGAAAGAAATTGGAAACTGCAGATACAGCCAGCTCTGATGGAGTTTTGCTATGAAGGGAGTTGAGAAATAGACAATCTGGATGGTGATGAAGGATCAAAGTTTTTTTTTTTGTTAAGATGGGCAGTACTGCTGCACAGCTGCTGATGGAATGATCCAGTAGAGAGGGGACATTTTTTTTTAAGATTTTATTTATTCATGAGAGGCAGAGGGAGTGGGAGAAGCAGGCTCCCCATGAGGAGGGAGCCCGACACAGAACTCGATCCCAGGACCCCGGGATCAACACCTGAGCCAAAGGTAGACGCTTAACCGACTGGGCCACCCAGGCGCCCCAAGCGGGGGGATATCTTTAGGAGAGATTGCAGGTGCAACAGCTGGTGGAGCTGAAATTTTGAGCATAGGCAGTGTATATCCTCCAGGGATTAAGTTAGACTGATTTTTCAAATGGAAGAAAGAAGTTGCCCTTTTCCTCTGTGGGGAGGACTCCAGGAAGAGCAGGTTTGAGGAGGAGGGGAAATCCAGAGTTGGAAATGGTAATTAGCTGTCCCAGTAGACATGTGAAGAAGGCAGTTGATTATTTAAGTCCGGAATCAAGTGAGTGGTCTGCCTGGGAGAGAGAAATGTGGGGGCCATCAGCTTGTAATGTAATTTAAAGCCATAGTCCTAGATGAGGTCACGGGCCTTGCTCCAACATTTATAAAATGTCAAGATGAAGAAGAGTCAGTCATGGAGACTAAGAAGGAGCACCCACTGACATGGGAGAGAACCAGGTGGGTGTGCTGGGCTGGAAGCCAGGCACAGGAAGGGTTTTAAGAAGGAGAGAGTGACTATGTCACACCCTGCTGACAGGTCAAAAAGGATGGGGACACAGAATTCATTGGGCATCTTGACAAGAATAATTTGGGATGTGGACAAAATTGTGGACTCAAAAGAGCAGAACTACAGCTACATGTGATAAAAAGGATCAAATCTCAGAAATAGAACATTGAATAAAAAAAATCACAGTAGATTTGGGTTTGTTTTGGTTTTATTTATTTAAAGTTCAGGCAAAAACACAATGTATTCAAGAATAGCATATACACGTATGTATGTATATGGTAAAACTGACATTAGTGGTTTCTGTGTGGAGGAGACGGAGTGGGGTCTGGGAGGAGCGCACAGGTAGATGCTAATTTTCCTAATACCTGAGTCAATGAGCAAAAGACCTAATAGAACATTAGGTTTGGGCTATTAACTGATAATTCCTAGGGAACACCATTAACATGGAGAAGATGCTCAATTTAGAAGAAGAAAGTAAACAATATTGGAGTACCACTTTTCATCTATCGGATTGGCAAGAGATCAAAAAGTTTGAATGTATATAGGGAATATACTTCTTAATTCCTGGCGGAACTGTAAATTGGTAGCACTTCTTGGGAGGACCACTTGGCATCTTCTAGCAAAATTGTAAATGAACACATAATTCCTTGTCGAGGATTTTATCTTCCAGGTATTTAGTACATGTCTGAGTGACATGTGCTCAACGTTATTCAGTGATGTTGTTTATAATAGCGAAAGTATAAGGACAACCTAAACATCTATCTCTAGGGGACTAGTTAAATAAATTATGATAAATCATAAAGTAACAACTATTTAATCAGAGGAAGAAGCTCTTTATGTATTGATGATGAGCAACCTCCAAGATGAACTGGCAAAAACAACAACAGAAAAATCAGGTCCTATAACAGCATGTACAATATACTACTGAGATCGGGAGGAGGGTGGTTATACCCTCAAATATGTATCAGCCTCTTTGTACGCAGTGTAGATCTGGAAGGATACACGAGAAACGGATACCTTTGGTTTTCTTGGGCATGGGATGAGGAGGGAGGGAGACTTTGCTGGATTCCTTTTGTAATTTGAATTTTAAACCATTTGTATTTGAGTCTGTTTTTTTGTTTTTATTTTTCAAATTTTTAAAAAATTTTATTCATTTGAGACAGAGCTACAGAGAGAGAGAGCATGAACAGGGGGAGAGGGAGAGGGAGAAGCAGACTCCCCGCTGAGCCAGGAGCCCAACGTGGGGTTCGATCCTGTGACTCTGAGATCATGACTTGAGCCAAAGTCAGATGTTTAACCATCCCGAGCCACCCAGGCGCCCCTTTTTCTTTGTTTTTAGATTCCACATATAAGTGAGATTATATGGCAGTCTTTCTCTGTCCGGCTTATTCTACTTAGCATGATACCCTCTAGTCCATTCATGTTGTCACAGATGGCAAGATTTCATTCTTTTTTATGGATGAGTGATATTTTACTGTGTGTGCACACATGCACATGTGCACATATAATATAAATACGTAAAGATACATATATGTATATATATATCACTCTTACCGATGGATGAATTGTGACTCATTTGAATGTATTATCCATTCAACAAATGGATTTAATCACTTCTTGGCCTTTTGGCTAAGATCATGTGCAAAAAATGGATTTAAAACGTTTTCAAGTTATCTTCTTTTAGAAATTGGAAGATTTCAACAAAATTCGGGTTTCTGACATCTTAGCTCACTATGGACATTTATACCAGCTACCTGACCGCAGTGAGTCCTTAGAGCTTGTCTCTCCTGCTTTGTGACAGAGGCATGTCATCTGTATGCAAGAGAAGCTGCAACATGCTCTCACCTGCTTATTGACTATTTGTAGTTAGTCTTGTGATTGTCGCTCATGTTCTATGGCCAGAGTTCTCTAAACAGCTTTATTTTTTTTTAAGATTTTATTGATTTATTTGAGAGAGAGAGAGAGATCATGAACAGGGGGGAGGGGTAGAGGGAGAAGCAGGCTCCCCACTGAGCAGGGAGCCCGATAGGGGACTCGATCCCAGGACCCTGTGATCATGACTTGAGGCAAAGGAGACACTTAACTGACTGAGCCACCCAGGTGCCCCTCTAAACAACTTTATAATGCAAGTATGGGGAATCCCAGTCCTAACGATACTTTATTTGACCTTGTTTGGTAAATCTGGACATTTACTAGCTTTCGGCCATAGTCTAAAGTTCTCCAATATCACTCATCAGACTCATTTTTTTGTGGCCTAGAATCTGTCCTGACGACTGACCCCATGGCCATGAATGTAGGATCGCTGATTATTTTCAAAGCAATGAGAAATTTATAATCTATCATTTGATAAGATACTTGGCAGCTGCTCTGATTTTCGTTTTGCTGACTGACACGTGATTCTTCAAAGGTGTTGAGACCGCATTAGGTCAGAGGTTTTCAAATGTTATTTGCCATAACCCACAGGAAGAAATAGCTATTGTGTTTCACCCAGTCTAATGCCTTGATTGTAAGACATACCATTATTTTGTATTCTCTATGCCACAGAAGAGATTATACATCACATCCAGATTTCAGATTGGTGGGAAAAAGAAACTTCGATCTTAGAATTGATAAAATACATAATTCATTGTATTCTATTATATCTATTTATATAGAAGTATAAATATACATGTAATACTAGTTTTATAAATCATAGCTGCGCTTGCTACATTTGAGCCACTTTAATATTTTCTATTACAGCCCATTTTATCCCATTATAAAAAAAGGCAGTTTCAGTCTGCTAAATTGATTTCTTGGCTGATTATTGGGCCACAACCGACAGCTTGAAGCACACTGGACGAGATGGATTGTCAAGCTTTGTGATGAGGCGTTTCTGACTCAGATTTACTCTCAGAGGGACAATACTGAAATTCCTGTGTAGTTCCTACACTGAACAGATAGGTTCTGTGGATTTGTTTACAACGTTATGGAGATGTAATTGAAGTATGAGCTGTACATATTCCACGTATACCATTTGAATGCATGGGAGAATACATTCATGACACCATCACCATGATCAAGATCAGCGTAGACTTCTATCACCCCAAAAAGTTTCCTCATGTTGAAATCTATCCCTGCCTCCATCCCCATCCCTGGGTCACCACAGTTGTACTTCCTGTTACCACAGATTAGATTACATTTTCTGGAATTTTAGATAAGTAGAATTATATAGTATGTATGTTTCCTGTCTGCCTGCCTGTCTTCTTCCACTCCACATAATGGTTTTGTGATTTGTCCACGTTGTTTTGTCTATCAATAGTTCATTTCTGGGCACCTGGGTGGCTCAGTTGGTTAAGTGACTGCCTCCGGCTCAGGTCATGATCCTGGAGTCCCAGGATCCAGGCCCGCATCAGGCTTTCTGCTGAGCAGGGAGTCTGCTTCTCCCTCTAACCTTCCCCCCTCTCATGCTCTCTCTCTCTATCATTCTCTCTCAAATAAATAAATAAAATCTTTAAAAAAAAATAGTTCATTTCCTTTTATTTCCTTCCTCTATCAATAGTTCATTTCCAGTATTCAGTTGCATGAATATAACACAACGTGAACACAATGTGTTCAGCCGTTCACTGGTTGAACATTTGAGTTGTTTCTAGTTTTTGGTTATTAGAAGTAAAGCTGCTGTGAACACATGTGTGTAAGTCTTTGGGCATATGATTTTGTTTTCCTTGGGTACATACCAAGAAGTGGAATGGTTGGTTCATATAGTAGGTATATGTTTGACTTTTATTTTTATTTTATTTTTAAGATTTTATTTATTTGTCAGGGAGAGAGAGAGAGAGAGCACAAGCAGAGGGAGAAGGAGAAGCAGGGAGCCCGATGCGGGGCTCGATCCCAGGACCCTGGGATCATGACCTGAACAGAAGGCAGACGCTTAACCATCTGAGCCACCCAGGCGCCCCTATGTTTGACTTTTAAAGAAACTGCCAAATTGAAATTCTTTTTCAAAGTGGTTGCATCATTTACATTCCCGCCAGCAATGTATGAGAGTTCCAGTTTCTCCACATCCTCATTATCAGTTGGTTTGACCTGTTTTAAAAATTTCAGACAATCTGATATGTGTGTAATAGTATTGCCTTGGGGGTTTAATTTGCATTTCTTGGAGGACTAATGATTATCTTTTCCTGTACATATTGGCCATTCATATATCTTTTGCTGAATGTCTGTTCATATCTTTTGTCCAATTTTTTATTGGGTTGTTTTCTTGTTAAGTTGTAAGAATTACTTATGTATTCTGGATACAAGTTCTTTGACATGTATTACAGATAGTTTTTTCCAGATCTGTGGCTTGCTTTTCATTTTCTTAATAACATCTTTCAAAAAAACAAAAGTTTTGGGGGCACCTGGGAGGCTCAGATGGCTAAGCATCTACCTTCGGCTCAGGTCATGGTCCCAGGGTCCTGGGATCGAGTTCTGCATCGGGCTCCTGGCTCAGCGGGGAGTCTGCTTCTCCCTCTCCCTCTGCCTCTCCGCCCTGCTTGTGCACACACTCTCTCTCTCTCTGTCTCTCGAATAAATAAAATCTTTAAAAAAAAACAAAACAAAAGTTTTTAATTCTGATGAAGTCCAGTTTATCAGCTTTTTCTTTTTATAGTTTATGCTTTTTGTGTTCTTTTTTTTTTTTTTATTTTTTTTTATTTTATTTTATTTTATTTTTTTATTTTTTTTTTTAAATTTTTTTTTTAAGATTTTTTATTTATTTATTTGACAGAGAGAGACACAGAGAGAGAGGGAACACAAGCAGGAGGAGCGGGAGGGGGAGAAGCAGGCTTCCTGCTGAGCAGGGAGCCCGACGCGGGGCTCGATCCCAGGACCCTGGGATCATGACCCGAGCCAAAGGCAGACGCCTAACGACTGAGCCACCCAGGCGCCCCTATGCTTTTTGTGTTCTAAGAAACCTTTGCCTATGCTGAGGTTGCAGAGATGTCCCCATGTTTTTTCTGTTCCAGCCTAGATTTATTATCAGAGGGTACAATTTTGATATTCCCATCAAATTTCCACACTAAACTGACATGTTTTGTGTTTTTTAATCTAACAGTAAAAATAATTTCACTGAATTTTTGAGGACCCCAAAATGAATTCTATATGGGTGTGTTCTGGGGGTATTTAGCTTAAAATCCTAAAGCAAAAGTCAGAAATTAAAAAAAAAAAGAAAATGAAGTAAATATGGCAAAATGATGATAACTGTTGAATCTAGGGGATGATTATATGAGAATTTGTTAAACTTTGCTTTCTACTTTTGTGTACATTTGAAAAGTTTTATTTTAAAAATTCATATAAGAGAATTGCCCTTGTGAGGGGTTACATGCTGCTGGTCACAGGAGTCCCCTGGGAGGCTCAGGTGCTTCCTCTTTTTGTGTCTGTGTCTCTTACAGCCCCATACACACTTATTAATGCAAGAGTGCTTCTGTATTCTCAGTTCAAAGCCATTTTCCAGGTTTATATGTGGGTAAAAGACAAAGTGTGGTGCAAAGGGAGGAGGAAAACGGACGAAATGTCTTGTGTTTGCTTTGTAGATCACGTTGCTTTACGGCACCCTCGCACTGGTTCCGTGATGATTGAAGCGATGTCTAAAGTCTTTAAACAGTACGGAAATAAGTGGCACATCGCTGACTTCTTCACCAAGGTAAGTAAATTCCAAGGGAACTCGTGCTCCATTCGTGCTGACGGTAATGCACTTGATGAGAGCATTTTCAGGAGAAGGTTGACTTTAGCCATGAAAACATGAGAGATACTGAAAAGTTGCTTGGAAATGATGGGCTGATCGTGAGTTTTGATGATGGTGGCATTCAGAAAACATGGTTGAGCCAGCTGCTGAGGGAAACGGATAAGTGACACTTTCTGTTCATTTGTAATACGAGTGCATTGGATATGAGGTGAGCTTTCAAGTTCCTGCCTGCTCTGTAGCCCACCATTGCAGTCAGCTTTGGCCTGACTCAGGACTTCTTTAATGACCGACTCTGGCTCACATTTGTCTCGCCATTTTGTAGCCCATAGTAAACATTCACTGAATGAATGGGTGCCCAATAATGGCAGTAGATTTATACACGAACCATAGTTTGGAGAATGGCCCAATTATTGTAGTTTATCATGTGAGGATTAAAGGGCAAGTTTTACATCCAAAGAAAGCTAATTAGAAGAGACTGTCGAAGACTACAGTAACATGGGGCACCTGGGTGGCTCAGTTGGTTAAGCGTCTGCCATCAGCTCAGGTCATGATACCAGGGTCCTGGGATCAAGCCCCACATAAGGCTCCCTAATCAGGGGGGAGTCTGCTTCTCCTTCTGCCCCTCCCCATGCTCCTTCTCTCTCTCTCTCTCTCACTCTCTCTCTCAAGTAAATAAAATCTTAAAAAAAAAAAAAGTACAGTAACAACAATGCTAACATCTATTATCTATTGCATGGCTCACTCCATGTCAGTTACTGTTCTCTGTGCTACACAGATATTAATCCATTTAAGCCTTCCAACACCCCTCAGGTAGCTACTGGGATTCGCATCCACTGTGACAGGTGGGGGCTAGTCAGTGGCTGGGCTGGCATTCCAGCCTGGGCAGAGTGCTTCTAGAGTTCATGCTGTAATCACTGAAAAAATGTTTTGCTGACCAATGTTCATTAAACCTTTACTGAACACCCTTCATTTTTATTTTTATTTATTTTTAAAGATTTATTTATTTATTTGTGAGAGAGAGAGTGAGTGCATGGGAGGGGCAGAGGGAGAGGGAAACAGAATCCTCAAGCGACTCCTTGCTGAGGTGGGGTTCGATCCCAGGACTCTGAGATCATGATCTGAGCCGAAACCTACAGTTGGCCGCTTAACCGACTGAGCCACCCAGGCACCACCCTTCATTTTTAAAGCACTTGCTGAGTAGGCCCTAGCAAAAAAAAAAAAAAATCCAAAAATGAGCATGATGTGGCCTTTGTATTAAAGGCACATACAGCTTAGTTAGGTAGCAGATGGTAACTGTGCTTATAACCAACCCCAAGACTGTAGAGCTGTGGGATGTTTTGGACATAGCATTATCCAACCCTTTCATTTTACCACGTGTTCCCAAGGCTTAGAAAGGGTTAATATCTTGCCTACTATTACCCCGGGGCAAGTTGAGACCAAACCTAGGCCTGTGGACCTGAGTGTACTGCTCTTCTCATCCCGAGTGCTGCATTCCAAGCACTTGGTGGGACATGCTCTTTCGAATGCCATTTGCATCACTTTCCGGAATGCATAGAATTCGGCCGTTTCACTCTGTAGGGTTTACTAAAAGACTTTTGCTCAGGGCTTTTAGACAGTTTGTGCTTTAATCTTCCAGGTGAATAATAGAGTGGTACACACTGAATTTCATCTACATGAAGAACCAATTAAAGTATCACTCGTCATGGAATCAACTTTAACTAAATTTGTGTACTTCTGACATCAGGAAGATGAAAAACTAAGGACTGCTTTGTAACAGACTTTGTAAAGAGCTGAGAGCATTTGTAGCATAGTACTATTAGTTAACATTTTGCATTATTACTGTCAACAGCTGTATTTCTCCAAATCGTTTTGCATATATATAGTATTTTTCTAAGATTGAACCGTGCTTATTTGACGCTTAGAAGTAATTTGACTTCTTTTAAAAGATCACTGTTTTTTGAAAATGATTTTTCCTGAACTGTTATCAAAACATGGAAGTCCAGCTCTATTTGTGGACCATTTTTATCATGTGCTTTTTTTTTTTTACTGATTACACCCCATCCTCTCTCACTTGGTGCTGGTGTTCGTCCTCATTTTCTTGGCTGTCTTCAAGAACTGTCTTTATGTAGTCTTGTCCTATGTTTTACCTGATTTCCTCCATATTCTTGTCTGTAGCCAGACTTGTCTCCTTTTGACTCCATGAGCCATTCTCTAGTCTTCCCTGGATGTACTCATTTGTACTCTGTGCCCTTGATGCCTAATGTTTCCACCTTCCCCCATCCCCCAGCTTCCTCCCAGCTGCACAGCACCTTTGAACTGCTATTTTCTCTGCCTGGAACACTCTGTTCCACCCCAATCTATTCAGTCCTTCAGAGTTTGGCTCAAGCATCCTTTGCACAGGGAAGCTTTTCGCAACCCTTCATGCTAGGGTCAGCCTTTTCTACGTGCTCACAGACCCCGTGCTTTTCTTCTGCAGCAGTTAGCAGTACTGTACTTAAGTGACTATGTAGTAGCTGTTAAATCTCTCTCTTCCAGTTCAGTCATAAGCTCCGAGAGGCAGAGGCCACGTGTCTCATTCATCCTTGCCTAAAGACACAGAGAAGCGCTGTGATGAATGTTTACTGAATGACTGGTCTCTGTCTTTCAATTATTTCGTCCATTCCTCAGACCTCACCTCATTACCTCTGTGCATCTAGCCACCTTCTAGTCATCCCCACCTACTTGGATGTCCTGTGGCCACTTTAACTGAACAAGTTGGAAGTCAACCTTACGTTTCCCTTAAACCTCTTCATAAGACCCATCTCATTGTTAATAATCCTTGGAGTCCCCACTGCCTGCAGAATATACTCCAATTCCCCTAGGAGAATATCCCAATTCCTTCTCTGTCAGGCCTTAACCTATACTACTTGTATACTGCCTACTTGTCCTGGGTCTTGACCACTCCAAGTGATTTGCCCTCCCCTCTATAACCCCCTCTCACAGAATCAGGCTTGTGGATTACTGAATGTTGAATGAATGCTCTTGGCTATGTTATAGTTCATTCTCTCCTTTCTGCCTGAAATGCCCTTTGTTCTCACTGTGTGCTTCCTCTATACCATGCATTCCTTAGGGTGCAAGTTGGGTCCCATCCCACTAGAATGAAAACCTGTATGTAGGCCAGTGTTTTTAGAGTAACAAACTCCGGACTGAGCATGAGTTTTCATTGTAATTGTGTTCTAACTTCCGCTGTAACTTTGGACTATATTAAACCCCGGTTTCCACATCACAACAGGAGGGCTGGTTCGGCTGGGAACTCATTCCACTGGACTTCGATGAACTTTGGCTTCTTAATAAACTGTTCGTGAATATCCTGCAGGTGTGGCTATCTAAGACTGTTGGGCCTGTATGAGGTTACAGGTGTTTGGTGAAAATGCTCTGAAGATTGAGGGTCACGATGACTGAAGCAACCCGGAATCTCCAGGCCTGTCTCCATTTCAGGGACAGTTATGTCCTTTTTATGTGATTTCTCAAGTATACATATGTGTGATTGAATTAAAAAACTTTGAGTTTTGATATTTGATATGTAACTTTCCTTTTTTATAGAGCATTAAACGGACACCTTGGTTCATAAAATATCTGGTGAGCCTTTTCTGTTCACTTGCATGCTGTGTGAGCCTAGGATTCCCGGCACAGGCGCTCATTTCAGGGGAACGGCAGCAGCTGAAATAGGCAATAGCTCTTATTTCCTGAGAGAGGTTAAAGGACTTCTTCAGAGTCAGAGGTTAAAGGACTTCTTCAGAGTCACACCATGTGGCGAAGCTGGGATTCTAATGCATGAGCACTTAACCGACTGAGCCACCCAGGTGTCCCCCTTTTTATTATTTTTTAAAGATTTATTTATTTTAGAGAGTGTGCAAGCGGGGGGGAGGGGCAGAGGGAGAGAAAGAACCCTGAAGCCGACTGTGCCCTGAGCGTGGAGCCTGACATGGGGCTCAATCCCATGACCCCAAGATCAGGAGCAGAAACCAAGAGTTGGAAGCTCAACGAACTAAGCCACCCAGGTGCCCCAAGTTTTTATCTTTTTAGATATGAACCCCAGAAATCAAAAGTTTGCAAAAGATAGGCTCTGAGATTTTTATTAAAAATTGGCATGAACAGGGACACCTGGGTGGCTCACTCAGTTAAGCGACTGACTTGGTTTCAGCTCATGTCATGATCTCAGGGTCGTGAAATTGAGCCCCTCGTTGGACTCTGCTTAGCTCAGAATCCACTTGGTACTCTCTCTCCCTCTGCCCCTCCCCCCTGCTCTCTCTCTCTCAAGTAAATCTTTTTTTAAAATGGGCATGAATAAAAAATGTTGTGAAAACTTGTGCAGGAGGACTGGGAAGCAGCAAGGTGGCCACAAGAACACTACAGATATTCTTTGACAAATGCCTCTTGGGGCAAGGGCTCCTCACCATGGTTTACTGCTACCACAGTCAGGCATTCATCATCTCTGGACTTTTGTCAACTCATTTCCTCGCCAAGGATTTTCATCACGCAGATGAGTCCTCAAGAGCAAAGTTACTGGGGCGCCTGGCTGCCTCAGTCGGTTAAGCGTCTGCTTTCAACTCAGGTCAGGATCCCAGGGTCCTGGGATCGAGTGCTGCATCAGGCTCCCTGCTCAGTGGGGAGCCTACTTCTCCCCCTAACTCTGTTGCTGCTCCCCCTGCTTGTGCTCGCTCGTTATCTCAGTTTCTCTCTCTCTCTCAAATAAAATCTTAAAAAAAAAAAAAGAGCAAAGTTATTTTGTGAGAAAAATATTTTGTGGAGAAACACCTAAACATAATTACAGTACCATGTCCTCCTTGTAACAAAGGAAGTAGTCTTGGGACTGGAGCGTGCATATGGGAGGGAGCCTACGGTGGCTTGGGAGTGTCCCAGAAAGCCCTCCAGAGAAGTCATGCGGTGACAGAAAACTGCCCCTAGAAGCCACCCATTACCTTTTCATAGAGCTACTTCTTTTTCTTGTGAAAGCCAAAATGTCTCCAGATATTTTCAGCAGTTTCTAAGGATGCTTATAGCCATGACTAAATTTACTTCTTTCCTTCTATATCAGCTTTTTAAACTGCAATGGGGTTTTGTTGCAATGTAAAACAAACTGTGTTCCTCAGAAAATTTCAAAAATACTAAAAATGAGAGGGGAAAAAAACTCACCCAGTTTCTCTACTTGTACATTAGCGGTTCTCACCCTGGCTGCACATTAAAATTATCTAGGGAGCTACTTTTAAGAATCAGATTTTTTAAGTCCTGGAAATGTAATATAATATACAACGTGGTGACTATAGTTAATACTGTGTTGCATATTTGACAGTTGCTAAGAAGGTAAAAGTTCTCATTACAAGTAAAACAAACTTTATAACTGGATGGTGACAGATGTTAACTGGATTTATTGTGGTGATCATTTCACAATATATACAAATATAGACTATGTAGTACAACTGAAATGTTTTCTGTCAATTATACTTCAATTTTAAAAATCGGATTTTTAAAATTGAGGCTGGGCATATGTTTAAAAGCTCTCCAAGTGATTCGCAGGTGTGGCGGAGATTGAAACCTACTATGTAATTTAGTAACTTGGCTATTTTTTTACCATCATCTTTTAAATGTATAGGGCTTCAATTATTTATTTATTTCCAGAGCGAGACCCCTCCCCAGGGAGCGGTGGAGGGAAGGGAATCTTAAGCAAGCTCCATGCTCTAAGCAGGGCTCGATCTTACTAAGATCATGACCTGAGCCAACATCAAGAGTCGGTAGTTTAACAGACTTAATCCCTTTTTTTTTAATTGAAGTACAGTTGACACGGGTTTCAATTTTTTAAAGTAATGTCCCTCATCCGGCAGTTCTTGTTTGTACATAGAGTATCTTTTGAATATTTCTCGGTGGCTGCATAGTACTATATGAACGGAATACATTTTTAATAACTAACCTATTGATATTCCTTTTCTTCTATTAAAAAAAAAAAAACCTTGCCATCTGTACAGTCTTTTCCTTTTAATTTTTTCAGGAAATTTCCCGTAAGTCAACTTTCAAACTCTGAATTACGTACTGCCAAATTGTTCTTCAAGAAATGAAAAAAATTCCAGCTTCTGTTGATCGAATATTTAGGCACGTTGTGTTACAGCTTCCTAAGCACGGAAACTGCAATTTAGGACAAGTAACCCGCTCAAGCTCCCGGCGACCAATCGCTGAGCTAAAGTCGGAACCGCTATTACTGGCCGCCTACAGGCGCTCGATCCTGACGAAGTACTGCAGGGGCGGCCGCAGAGCGAGGAACATCTTTGCGGCGCCGGAAAGCACTAACGGTCGCAAACGGCCCTGCGGAGTCAGGGCGCCCATCCGCCCTTCCGCTCGGCTTTTTGTTGTCATTGGCTGGCGGAGGAGTATATAAGGACGTCATTTCCGCCCGCCTGTCCTTTCCGAGCTACTCAGGGAAGGGTCCATACGGCGTTGTTTTGCGTGAGTGCCTTATGGGGTTCCCCAGCCTCTCCGAAAGCCACCAGAACAGCTTCCTGCTGGAGTGAGGGGTGCGAGGACTGGGATGGAAGCTAGGAGGGAGAGCGGGTCTGTCTCCTGCCAGCGCGCTCCACCACTGCCCGGCCGCGCGCACGTGGCTGGGCTCCGGCCCGCGAGTTCCCACAATGCCCCGGGAGCGCGCGGAGGTCGTGCTGGAGCCGGGGCGAGGGTGCGGACCGGCCTGCAGCTGGGCGGCGGGACTGCGGAAAGCGTGGCCCACGCACCGCGCTGCGATCGCTCCGGACCCTGGCACTCGGCCGTGAGTTCAGGCCCAGGCGCCAGTTTACAACAGCTATTTAGGCTGTTGGTTTTTCCCGTTTGTGTTAAGATTTTTGGCAGGGTTTTGCAGAAAATTAGTTGTAACCCTAGAGAGAAATAATTCTGAAGCGCCCGCCTGCAGTCTGTTTGAAAAAAAACTTGTTCGCATCTGTACTGCCGTTACTCATCCATACCTTCACTCCGGGTTACTTTGGAGTGTTAGTGGCAATTCACCATTTTCGTCTTGTTTAATTATTTAGGTGTTTTTTCCCATCTCCACACTCAAAAGATTTGCTGTAATTTTATAACGTGTGGGATATGTCTGTTGCGTTGTGTCTCATCCCAGTAGACTATACCCAGTAGACTATAAACTGAAAGGTGTGGTCCTTGGGTTGCATTTAAATATGAAGGTGTTTGGCTCTTGAGTAGGTAAGAATGCCCCTGGTCCCTTACCCACTTGTCACTGGAATGAAAATGACTGGATTGTTAACTTGTTTTTCAGGTTTCCGTCGTAACTTAAAGGGAAACTTTCACAATGTCCGGAGCCCTTGATGTCCTGCAAATGAAGGAGGAGGATGTCCTCAAATTCCTTGCAGCAGGAACCCACTTAGGTGGCACCAACCTTGACTTTCAAATGGAACAGTACATCTACAAAAGGAAAAGTGATGGTCAGTTGCTTTGATTTGTGGGGAAGGGCATTCCAACTAAGCACTGAATGAAACCACATCACTACTTTGGAAATAAGCTTTAAAACTAAGTATAAGTGGGGTGCCTGGTTGGGTTAGTCGGTAGAGCATGTGACTCAATCTCAGCGTTGTGAGTTTGACCCCATGTTGGATGTAGAGATAACTTGTAAGAAATTAAAGTGTTCTGGTGGTTTTGGGAAGGGTAGCTTTCTGGGCTTCAGTGTAAGAGTATGTCTGTTGATAGGTTATGGGACTTGGGTTGCTCCATGAAAGAGCTGAGCTATGATGAGGAAGCTCATTAGTTTTATTTTCTACAGTGCCTTGTATTTCACAGGTACTGGTACAGGTCCGTTTGAGTTCTGAGAGTAAAGTAGAGCAAGAGATAGGAAAGAACAATTAGGCTTGGAAGGGAGTAGAAAAGGGAAGATAGGTTGTGAAGCCTTTGTAGTAAGGCATGTTGGGCAAGGGAGTGCTTCAGCTCAGAGATGCAGCCACTGAAGGATGTAAGCGTGGGAGTGGCATGTTGTAAAGCCGTTTTGGGTGAACCTGGCATGGAGGTAGGTTGAAAGGAAAGTGGCTAGAGGCCAGGAAGTGGGTAAGAACTTGTAGGAATCCATATGGGGGCCTGATGGAGGCTTAATGCAGGAAAAGAAAAAGATGCACTTCGCCTACTGAATTAAGGGTGCACACTATTAAAGCTCAAGGTTGAGGCCAGCCGTGGCCAATGAACTTCTGAGTGTCGGAAGTGTGCTATAAAAATTGCAGGATTTTCGCTAACACCAGTAGAGCTTGCCTCTATGACTGGAGTTTGATAGTACTCTCTGCTACATTCAGTTTTTAAAAGAAAATCCATTGCAAATTAGGTCAGGTGTTACAAAGCTTTTTGGTATCATCTAGGTATCTACATCATAAATCTGAAGAGAACCTGGGAGAAGCTTCTGCTGGCAGCTCGTGCCATTGTTGCCATTGAAAACCCAGCTGATGTCAGTGTCATATCATCCAGGAATACTGGCCAGGTTTGTAAACAATATGCTTGGTTTTTATTATAAAAAATAAGCTTACAGACATTGTGGGATATAGGGAAAAGTATAAGAAAATAAAAATACTCTGTAATTTAACTACTTATACAAATCTTGTATTGCCAGTATTCTGTGTCTGCAATATACATACTACTTGGCATCTGGTGGTTTGTTGCGCTTCAGTTTTCAAGAAAGGTTTTCTAACAGGATACCAGTCCTCCAAGGCTCATCACATCTCCTAAGAGAATCTTTGCCAACACAAGTAACTTAATTTTTTTTAGTGGCCAGTGGGATAAAACTTGTATTTTGCCCTATTTCTGTTTTGACAATTTTTTGTTGAGAAAACTAATGAATTTCTTGAAAATTAATTTACAGTTGACCATTGAACCAACACCGTGAATTAGGGGCACTAACCCCATGCATGACCGAAAATCTGTGTAACTTGACTCCCCAAAAACTTTACTAATAGCTTACTGTTGACCTTCAGAAGCCTCACCAATAAGAAAAGCAGTCAAGTAACACATTCTGTATATGTATTATGTACTGTGTTTTTAGGAATAAAGCAAGCTAGAAAGAAAATATGCAGTACTATAAAAAAAAAAAAACCACATAAGTGGATCTGCGTGGTTTAAACCATGTGGTGTTCAAGAGCCCACTAGATTAAGAGCTCTAGTAAGGATTTCAGTCAGCCCATTTCTAATTTGAAAAGGATGTTTGACTTGGATTTTGACAGGTACTTAAATTGTCTAGTGAGACAGGTTCTTTTGTACTTGTTTAGATTGATGGTAAAACTGGTTCCCATGAATTTAGGGTGTATTTTGCAGGGGGTTATTCCCCAGAGGCTGGCTTGTGACAGCACTTAAAGTAGGGTGCATAGTAGAAGACAGTTTTTAATTATTACTGTGAATGAACTTAGTGACAACTCATCGTGGCTTCCCTCAACAAAAATTTACAGAGCATCTATATTGATAGTCCAGGCAGTGTTGCTAGGGTTTTGGGATATAGCAGGAAAATACCAAGTCTGCCTTTCTGAAGAGATGCAGGAAATACATTTTTATGGAGGTAAAAAGGAAGGGACGGGAAAGAATGTGGGTATATTCCTGCTTTATGTAGGGTAGCTGTGATGAAATTGGACCAGATCATGGAAGTGCTTATTGGTTGTCAGGTACTGTCATATTGATGAATTTAATTTTCATGACCCTGTTGGAAGCACACAAGTAACCTGCCCAAGTCACTCACAGGAGTGGCTTTCTTGGTTCTTGAAAGCAGGTGGTGTGGCCCTGGAGCCTGCAGATGTGAGGAAGCCAGTGAGCCACAGAGGCCCTAGGGGACTGAGAGTGGGGACAGCATTCCAGGCAGAGGGCCTTGGGGTGGGGTATGCTTAGCATTTCTGGACCCTAGTTCTGTAAGTAGTTCTCAGGTACCACAGAGGACAAAGAATTGCTGGGTGTGTGAAGTGCTTTGATGTTTTCATTGTTGAGCAGGGAAGATGGGAGGGCTCCCAACTCCATGGGCTGTTGCAAGGTGGTTACAGAACTGGGTGTCTGCACGTGGACACTTGGGGAAGTCTTTGATGCCGTCTCTGGAGCACTGCTAACTCTTGATGTTAATTCTTAAGCGAGCTGTGCTGAAATTTGCTGCTGCTACCGGAGCCACTCCTATTGCCGGCCGCTTCACTCCTGGAACCTTCACTAACCAGATCCAGGCAGCCTTCCGGGAGCCGAGACTGCTGGTGGTTACTGATCCCAGGGCTGACCACCAGCCTCTTACAGAGGCGTCCTATGTTAACCTGCCTACCATTGCTCTGTGTAACACAGACTCTCCTCTGCGCTACGTGGACATTGCCATCCCTTGCAACAACAAGGTAACAGTGTGATGACATACGCTAGAGCCTCGAGAGTGCTCTCGAAACAGTTGGGCATTCCTCTGCACATTGTTAGAGCTTGGAGTTGAGGCCGCTGGCTGGCCGATGAACTCACAAGTGTAGGTAGTGTGCTACACGAGGGGCAAGTCTTTTTGCTAACACCACAAGGGTCTCTGGCCCAATGAGTGGAGTTTGATAGTAATTCTTGCTACAAGTATAATTCATATGTGTCAGCTTTAAGGAGAAATCCTTTCTGAATGGTCTGTGTTTTCTTTTCTCCATATTTCTTAACTGCTTGGGCCTCACATGTTACTGGGCCTTTTCGATTTTCAGAGCAACTTGACGAATCCTGCTATAAGGTCCTAAAAAGGTGGGTTGCGTATGATTCACATTGGTCCAGTTTATTGGTCTCAAAATCTTGGTTCCACATAGGAATCACCCAAAGAGATGTTTTAATACCAGTGTCCAGACACTCGTTCCAGGTATTTTGTTCCATTGCCTAGGGTGGAGTCTTGACAGTTTTTTTTTCTTTAATTCCCATGGGTCCAGTGGCAATCAAGGTTGAGACCCACTAATACACAGAGTAGTCCTTAAAAATAAGCACTTAACAAACTAAGAGACATGTCTCTTTTGTTGATACCATGGGTCTAGATGATGGGATAGATAGGTGGGATGGGGAGGTGCATGCTGTTGGGGGTTGACCCAAGTGTCACTTCTTAACCTGGCGCTCTTGCAGGGAGCTCACTCAGTGGGTCTGATGTGGTGGATGCTGGCCAGGGAAGTTCTGCGCATGCGTGGCACCATTTCCCGAGAACACCCGTGGGAGGTCATGCCTGATCTCTACTTCTACAGAGATCCTGAAGAGGTAAGCTTCCTCCACAAAGGCCTGTGGTCACATAAGCAAATCAGACATCTTGGTCTGCTTCTTCGAAATAAAATTTGTCTCTATAAACTTTTTTTTTTTTCCTTAACCAGATTGAAAAGGAAGAGCAGGCCGCTGCTGAAAAGGCTGTGACCAAGGAGGAATTTCAGGGTGAATGGACGGCTCCAGCTCCTGAGTTCACTGCTACTCAGCCTGAAGTTGCAGACTGGTCTGAAGGCGTGCAGGTGCCCTCGGTGCCTATTCAGCAGTTCCCTACTGGTATGTGTTGGGATAAGTCAGGCTGGTGTTTCGGGTTTTTGGTATTCTTAGTTTAACTTTTAAAGGATCTCCATGGCTATGTATATAAGCATTGAAAGGTTCTCATCCCAGTGTGCTGTAGCTGTGCTAATGACCTGACAGGTTGAATTCAGGTGTTTTTGACGTGGTGTGGCTGGCCTTGGGTGTTTGTCCTTCCAAATGTGTAGTTGGTGGAATTCAAGGCCCAGTGTTGGTGGGAGTGGGGCTGACTATGTTTTTTGGTGTTTCCTTAACAGAAGACTGGAGCGCCCAGCCGGCCACTGAAGACTGGTCTGCAGCTCCCACTGCTCAGGCCACTGAATGGGTAGGAACAACCACTGAGTGGTCTTAAGCTGGTCTTCCACAAAGGCAAACAAAATGGAAATAGAAATGGAAAAGGTTGACGGAAAATAAACAGTTTGTAAAAGTCGAGTCCATTTCTGTTTATTTTGCATTCCAGATCAGGAAATGCTGGGATTACTTCAGGTCCTGACTTGTTTACTTCTAAGGCCCACTTAAGAGAAGCTCTCAAGATACTGGTTCTTACTTGAGAGTTTCTCTTCACTTCCTTTTTGTGTAAGGAACAGCTGTTCTGAAAATAGATTTAGGGGTGCCTGGGTGGCTCAGTCTGTTGAGTGTCCCACTTTTGATTTCAGCTCATGTCATGATCTTAGGGTTGTGGGATAGAGCCCCATGGGCGTGGAGCCTGGTTAAGATTCTACCCCCCCCCCCCCCCACTGGTGTGTGCTCTCAAAAAAATTGATTTAAATAATTGTAAATAGGTGGTAACCCTGGGAATATTTTTTCCAAGTTCAGACCTGATACTCTCTCATTGCCATCTGCCCTGGTAAATTGTGGAGCCAGAGTTCAAGTAAATTGCTTTTCAGTGACAGCCTTGTCGTGTGCAGTTGTGTGGCCAGTCCTCGAGTAACATACGGTATTTGAAAACCTGCCTAGGGCAAAGGTGGGATGCAGTCTTTTCTATTCCGGAACCACTGGAGGGGCCCCAGCCTGTCACCAGGTCAGCTTGCCTACTGGTTCTGGGAGGGTTGTACAGGTGTATAAAAATGTCATCACGTTGTGCTCTTTATTTTTGCCATTTTCTATGTGCTTTCCATTCTATTTAAAATGCAGCACTCCTGCATTAATTTTACAATAACATTTGACCCATTAAAAATTCTAGAGAAAGCGGGTGGACCCAGGTTTTTGAGGAACCTGAATGAGTTGAACATTGATTCACTCCCCTCTTGGGAGAGCTATAAATATCCATGTGACCTGATTCCCAGGGCCACTTCCAATAGTGAAGGGACCCCATAGCTCAAGCATCATTAGCTTCATGGGGATTCTGCACTGGCTCTGTGCAGAACAAATTTGGATGCCTCTACCATAAAACTGCAAAGCTCCTTGGGCGCCTGGGTGGCTCAGTCGTTAAGCGTCTGCCTTCGGCTCGGGTCATGATCCCAGGGTCCTGGGATCGAGTCCCACATCGGGCTCCCTGCTCGGCAGGAAGCCTGCTTCTCCCTCTCCCACTCCCCCTGCTTGTGTTCCTGCTCTCGCTGTCTATCTCTCTGTCAAATAAATAAATAAAAATCTTAAAAAAAAACCAAAACTGCAAAGCTCCAATGTGTTTAGGCCTTGAACGCATAGCACTTTGTAGTGCTGCAAATGGTCATTAACACCAGTTAATTCCTGGAATCAGGATGGCTGGAGGGAGGGATGAGGTGCATGAGGAGGACCAGAAAGAAAACTGGGAGTTGGGGAGAGGTGTACCTCGTTTAACAGCCTATCAGTATGTTTTGGGGTGGAGGGGAACAAGAGAGGAAAACTGCCATTTCCTGGCAACTTAATCTGTATTCTGGAAAATAATGCTGACATCAAAGGCTGACACCCATCCTTGCTTCCAAGCTGTGTGTGCTAGTGGCCAGGACCTCCAAACTAGAGCGCTTGCTGTTTCTTTTTGCTCCTTGCTCAGGCACTTGTCTCCTGGCATTCACACGGTAGTTCCACAAACAGGCTTTTTTTCCTAGAATCTTAAGTTCCTAAACTTAAGTTCAGAGCTAAGAGCACCAGCTGGCCTCTCCTGGCATGGTTGGTTTATGCCCAGCGTGATGCAGCCAGGAGATGGAAGTGGAATTTTTCACAGATCTTACTCACCTGGGTTTAGCTTGCACGGGGCTTCACACCCTCCTCCTGCCTCCAGGAGAAGTACTCCATCCCGTTTCTCTTGTCAACAGCTGCTGAGATTCTGCTCCAGCTGGGGACCACAAGGTGGCCCAGACAGAAGCCACACCACTCTGGGACAACACAGCTGCCCCCTGGCTGCAGAGCCAGTACCTTTACGCCAGCACGAACTGGAATAGGCATTTTTAACCAATCCAAACTCACTTTGTTTCAGCTCGATGGTACCTACCTGATGATTAGTCCCTAAGGCCTGCTTAATCTACGTGACAAATGAATGTCCCCCTCCAGGTGTCCACCCTGCAACTGGCAGCTTTCCCCCATGGGTGTTAGCAGCCTTGATCTTCCCGGGGACTGCTGGAGCGAGGAGGACCTTCCCTCCCTCCCCTGCCCTGCATTTGATTTGGCCAAGGGGGCCGCCTCCTTTTTTTCCCTTGGCACCTCTCCCATCTCTCTTCGCACTAGGACAGTGTTCCAGGACGCAGTAACTCAGTTCTCTTGTCCCACCTGATCTTGGAAACTGCTGTGAGTAACACGTGGCTTATGATTTTTTTCCTCTTTATTGTGGAAACAATACCATAAGAAGAAATGTCCAGCTTAAGATTTTTCTTGTTTTTATCACAGCTTCCAGCTCTCGATGTACTTCTTGGGTTTTGTCTTCTAAACTTACAGAAACTGAATTCCATCCAGTTTTGTAGAGTTCCCCCTTTTCTCCCTCTGCTTTCCTAAATACCTTGGGGGCTTCTCCTTCCATAGAACATGTTTCTTAGTACATCCCGTACAAAGGCAAATCAGCATCCCCACTGAATTCAGCCTAACACAGAACTTGACGCTTGGTAGATACTAGTGAGTGAGTACTCTGAGTGAACAGAGAAAGTGGTTAAGAATGGCTCAGTCAGTTAAGCATCCGACTCTTGATTTTGGCTCAGGTCGTGATCTCAGGGTTTTGAGATTGAGCCCCGCATCGGGCTCCATGCTGGGCATGGGGTCTGCTTGGGATTCTCTCTCCTTCTGCCCCTACCCCCTTGAGTGCTCTCTCCCTCCCTCTCTCCCTCATTCTCTCTCCCTCCTTCTTTCCCTCTCTGATAAAATCTTTGAAAAAAAATACTTAGTCTTAGAGATTTACAAAGCATGTAAGAAAGCTGGAGGGTTAAATTCCATTTGGTGAGCCTCAGGCTCCCAACAAGGCTTGAGGTGCCCACTCTTGCACATTATTCGGCAGCACAGGGCTCACTTCACAGGCAGCTGCATCACCTGCTCTAAAACTTCCCTAGGGTGTTAATAGTCTGCTCTCCTATGTCAAAGCCTTAATCTCACATGGTGTTTCAGGGACATGCTACAGTCCCCAAGGTTGGCTTGGGCTGAGGTCTTCTGGTGAGGGGGTGGGTGAGACTGGTCTGGTCTGGGCCATGGCCCCGCACCAAGGACACCCTCACCCAGTGACCTGTGAAAGGATTCTGGCTGTTGCATTACCCTGGACATCATGTGCTATGAGTGAGGCAGATAGCAGAGCAGACTTGGGAATCAGCTATGCCTGAGATGTTGAAAGCAAGCCCTGCCTAGCTCCTTCTCGTGTGTGGCTCTGGGCAAGAGATGTCTTCCAGTGGCCCAAGTGGCCCCAGCATGGGGATAATCATGGGGTTGTGATTCAGAGATTGTTATGCACAGCAATTAGCCTGGATCCTGGCATGTAGCAAACACTCATTCTGTGTATCACATTGTCTTTTGTTAGTGCATAATTTATTTATTTTATTTTATTTTTTTAAAGATTATTTATTTGAGAGAGCGAGAATGAGAGAGAGAGAGTACATAAGAGGGGGGAGGGTTAGAGGGAGAAGAAGGCTCCTCGCCGAGCAGGGAGCCCGATGCGGGACTCGATCCCGGGACTCCAGGATCATGACCTGAGCCGAAGGCAGTCGCTCAACCAACTGAGCCACCCAGGCGCCCCTGTTAGTGCATAATTTAAAAAGAATTTTTAATTGTAAAATGCATCATGTATGCAGATGACTACAAAAGATATATTTGTATATTCTAGAAAAATAAGAATCAAATGAAAGCCTCTGTAATCATTACATGGGTTTTGAAATAGAAAGGTACCAGGACCTGAGAAAGTTGTCAAGTGAGCCTCCTATTCCTTGCTTGCCCCTGTAGTCACAGGGTTCCTCTCCTGCAATCCCTTGGTTCACTTGATTTACCTAAGTGCCCTTTCAATCAAGAATTGTTTAGTTTCCCTGTTTCTGAGTTTCCTATAAATGTATTCCTAGCATATTTTCTTGTGTCACTGGCTTCTTTTTTTAATTTTTAATTTTGGGGGGGGGGGTAGGGCAGAGGGAGAGAGAGAGAATCAACCTCACAACCCTGAGTCATGATCTGAGCCAAAATCAAGGGTTGGATGCTTAACTGACTGAGCCACCCAGGCGCACCTTGTGTGATTTACTTCTTGCCTTCAGTGTTATTTTTGTGCTTTTCAATCCAGTTGCCATGTTCCTACAGAATCATTGATGATATCAATATCCTGCAGTGGCCATTTGGGTTGTTTCCACATTCTGACCATTATCAACAGAACTACTTTGAATATTTTTGATGGATCCTGGTGCACCAAAATTTCCCCACTGTGGCCTTCTACTCTAACTTCACCAGATAATGTCAGATGGTTTCACAATAGTATACAAAATCCTATGAAAACACAACAACAACCCTCAACACCATCCTTTCTTCACTGCTCGGAACTGCTGCCTCTCAAAATCTAGGGGCTGTCGATGCAAGGTCTGATCCTGACCTCTCTTATTCTACCACTGCTCTAGGAGTCAGTCCCTGGGCCAATGCCACACTGTTCTTCCTCTTTACTAGAATTTTATAACCTACCATGGCAATAGGGACGGCAATCCTCCCTTCCTCTTCTTGATCATTTTGCATTGTTATATACATTTTTTAATCAGTACAGTTCCACTATAAATCCAGTTGGGATTGTATTGATTCTATAATTTAGAGCAGTATTGACTGACATTGAGTTTTTCAATCCATGAACAACCTATATATCTTGCCAGTTTCTCATTTTATGTCCTTCCCTCAGTGAAATTTTATAATTTTTCCTGAAGAGGTTTTGCACATCTTTTGGTAAATTTATTCCTAGACACTCAAGATATTTTAAATTGTACTCTTTAAGAAGCCACTATTAGGAATCCTGTTGTAACAGCTTAATCCATATTCTAAGTAACATAGATATCCAGTGGTAAATGGTAAATGTCACTATTGCCATGGGGCTTCTGACTCTGCCTGAGCAATCCAGACCTTTTGTGCAAGGCAAGAATGACCTTATTAAATTCCATCCATGAAAAGCCTGCTCCAAACCTACATGCCACACATTGTAGTCATTCAGTAGAGCAGAACCTGTCATACTTCTGGTGCTAAGTGCAGCAGGGTTCACTTAGGAATAACCCAAGAATTACCCAATTTTATCTCTGCAAAGAATCTCAAGTAAAATAAGAATTCAACATTCAACATATTTATTAAGGACATACTCTAGGCCAAACATTCTAAGCACTGGGAATAGAGTAGTAAATGAAAACAAAGCTTGTGACCTTGTGACCTATATTTTGATTGGGGAGGCAAGTAATTAGTTAACAAGGAAACCATTTTCTATGGGAACAGAAGTGAGGATGATGGGAACATGGAGAAGATATCTAAAACAGAATCATAGGCATTAAGCTATAGAAAGAAGCAAATGGAAAGCATTATTGGGGGAGAATCAAGAGAGTGAAGAAACAAACCCTTCTGGAAGGAGGAGTCTCTGCCCAGCCTCACCAAGTAGAGCTGAGAGAGGTCTACCCTCAGGGGGAGCTGGAGGCCTTTACCATAGGCCCTGGAGTCTCTTGGAGCCCATGCTGTGTGAAAGGTGTAGATCTCCCCTGTCTGCCCCACAGAAAAGTCACCTACATTTTTTCCCTCCCTTTTCCTTTAGATATTTCTGGATATTAGATATTCTGGAAATGAGTTGGAAACCAGGAAAATAATCTCTAACTGCATAGACATCTACCCCCAGTTCTGCCCCCTGTTGTACCCTCACTGGAAGACAATGTCCCAAGGAGCACTTTCCCCTCTCCATGGGTGCTTGGCTCAGTTCACACTGGTATGAAGAGCACCCAACATTGCCAGAAGTGCCCACCATCATGTCCCCACCAAAAGTCCTTCCACTACCTCCTCAGCCACTGACCTCTGCATTTCCTTCTATCCAATACCCTATCCCAACCCAAAGGTGTCTTCCATTTATGATTTGCAAGAGAAAGTTACAGCTTTAAGCTAAAAGTAGTCCTCCAGACCATCATGGCCATCCATACATAGGACTCTTCTCAGGGCCTCAGAGGCTTTCAAGCCTGAGGGAATGAATGGGCTGGTTTGACATTTGTTTCAAAATCCCTTATAGAGGATTTTTTTTTTGTATTAGTGTATATCATTTCATATAGATATAATTGTGTTAAGTAAACTGGTGTTTCAAAACAATGTCTATTAATACTCTGCAATTTAGAAATGAAGAAATATCACAATTTAAAATATAATGGACAGATTTAACAATAAGACACTGTTGGAGAGAAGTTTGGAGAAAAGTTAGAAAAACATGAAAAAATTACAAGGAGAACAGAGACAGAGGGACAGAAAATCAGAAAGAGAAGTTAAGATACACAGGGTAAAATGAGAAAGTCAAACATCTAGTTGCGAATTGCAGCAGGAGAGAGAGAATGAGGACAGTCAGTGTCAAAGAGAAAAGGCTGAAAACTTTCTGAAATTCTCACGAATCCACAAATTCAGGAATCCCACTGTGTACCAAGTAGGATCAATTCTTTTTTAAACATTTATTTATTTATTTGACAGAGCCCAGGCAGGGGAGCAGCAGAGGGAGAGGGAGAAGCAGGCTCCCCACCAGGGAGGGAGCCTGATGAGGACCCTGGGATCATGACCTGAGCTGAAGGCAGATGTTTAGCTGACTGAGCCACACAGATGCCCCAAGTAGGATCAGTTTTTAAAAACCTATCCTTTACATTGTTGAGGAATCAAGGAAACACCAAAACCAAAAGTGTTCTTGAAAGCAGCCAAGGAGAAAAAGAACACCTGATTATTCCCCATTAAGAGTGACCGAAGACAGTTGATGGAGAAAAATGAATGGTCAACCCAGCTCTCTTATCCAAGAACTAGGACAATATAAGGACATTTCCAGAAAACAAAAATAAAGTTAATAAGGGGGGAAAAAGTGATGCTGGTGGAAGCTGTGACGCAGTGCTGGTGGTCCACCAATGTCCATCCTCCCTTCTTCCATAGTAATAGCTCCCCTGACTTCTATAGCTGGGCATAGGCTGAGAAGCTGGTACCTCAAATTACATGGTCGTAGAATGTTTGGTCAGGTTTCGAGGCCTGCATTACTTTGGACGGTAGACTATAATTTGACCAAATCTGTAGCATTAGGGAAATGGTAGGAAAGATCCAGAATGATGGCTTATGTTGACAATTTTTTGACTGCTTTAAGCAAAGTCATGAGAGAGACAAGAATTCCAGCTAAATCTGGCCAGCCTGTAAAGCAGCAATGGAAGAATCCAGAGTTTTGCTAATACAGGCACATTCTATCTTTGGTATCCATATACTCAGCCAAATATTTCTGTACGACCAAGTCAAACAGTTATGAGCTATGCAATGGAAGGGGCAAACTTCTTAGGGGAAAACTTTTTTTTTTTTTTAAAGATTTTTGTTTATTTATTTGACAGAGAGAGACATAGCGAGAGAGGGAACATAAGCAGGGGGAGTGGGAGAGGGAGAAGCAGGCTTCCCGCCGAGCAGGGAGCCCGATGCGGGGCTCGATCCCAGGACCCCGGGACCATGACCCGAGCCGAAGGCAGACGCTTAACTGACTGAGCCACACAGGCGCCCCAGGGGAAAACTTTCTTAACTCTTTGGGAAGATGGCATGCAGGAAGGTGAGATTAAGGTAGGATTAAGGTGTTGTTTTCCATTACAAAGCTACCATAAACAAGAAAAAAATCTGGCAAAATCAGATTATGGTTAACAGGGCTTTGGAACAGGAACTCTCCTACTGGCTAGTGGGAGTATACATTGGTATACTATATACAGTTTGGCATTATTTAGTAACATAAGCATCTCTAATATCCCTGTTAGGGATATACACCAAAGAAACTCATGCACATTTGCACTAAGATATGTGGACAAGAATGTTAATCAGCAACCCTGGAAACGGTCAACGGTCCACCTACAGCACAGTTGATCAACTGTCATATATTTACATCACAGAGTGCCAGGCAACAATGAAAATGAACAAAGCACAGCTACACAAAATGACATGCATCAGTTTCAAAAACATAGCTTTGGGCAAAGAAAGTGGTAACAAATTATTCTTAATATGTGATTCCATTTGTAAGAAGCTCAAATACAGACAAAGGGAAACTATATTCTTTAGAGATGTATTCCTTGGTGGTATACATTAGCATCCAATTTATGGGGTAAAAACCAAAAAAAGAAAAGGGCATCTGGGTGCCTCAGTCGGTTGAGCGTCCAACTTGGTTTCGGCTCAGTTCATGATCTCAGGGTCGAGGGACCGAGCCAAGCACTGGGCTCCATGCTCAGCAGGGACTCGGCTTCAGATGTTCTCTCCCTCTTCCTCCCTCTCAAATAAAATTTTTTCTTAGAAAAAAAAAAAAGCATTCAATAAAATATATACAAAGAACAGAGGGGGCATGTTGAAGATAAAGTGTTTCAATGTCTTTGTTAATGAAAGAGGTTAAAATATCAACTCTAGAATTTAAGAATGTCTTTCATTGGGATGCCTGGGTGGCTCAGTCATTGAGCCTCTGCCTTTGGCTCAGGTCATGATCCCAGGGTCCTGGGACCAAGCCCCGCATTGGGCTCCCTGCTCTGTGGGAAGCCTGCTTTTCCCTCTCCCACTCCCTCTGCTTGTGTTCCCTCTCTACCTGTGTCTCTGTCAAATAAATAAATAAAATCTTTAACAACAACAACAACAAAAAGAATGTCTTTCATCCCATACAACCTTGCCACTACCTCATGGATGGAATCTTTGTCCTCCTCCTCTTTTTTTCTTTTTTTAAAGATTTTATTTATTTGACAGAGAAGGAACAGAAGCAGAGGGAGTGGGTAAGGGAGAAGCAGGCTTCCCGCCGAGCAGGGAGCCCAATGCGGGGCTCGATCCCAGGACCCTGAGATCATGACCTGAGCCGAAGGCAGACGCTTAACGACTGAGCCACCCAGGCGCCCTGTCCTCTTCCTCTTAATCTGAGTGAAACTTTGGGATTCCCTCAACTAATAAGCAACAGTGGAAACTATATTGTGTGATTTCCAAGGACAGAGCATGAAAGTGCCTTTGGTTTGGATCTCTTGGGACATTTGTTCTGGGAACTCTGCCATTGTCCAGTGAAGAAGCCCAAGAATCTGAGAAGCCCACTTGGAGAAGAAGCAAGGCCCCTTGCTCCCAGACCCCAGACCAGCCAAACTGCCAACCGACAGCCAGCATTAACTTGCCAGCCATGTGAGTGATCCGTACTGAAAGTGGATTGTCCAGTCTCAGTTTGAGCCATCTCTGTGGATGCCATATGGAGCAGGTGAAAGTCATTCCTGTCCAGCTCTGTGGAAACTGAGTATCTGTGAGCAAAAGAAATGTTTCAAGCAGCTTCGCTTTAAGAAAGCTTGTTATTCAACAATAGACAAATGATACAATGGAAAAATTCTAGAAGCATTTCACTACAGAAAGAAGACATGGATGCCCACTATCACCAATCCTTTGTATCATAGCAAGGACCTTATCAGGCAATGCGATTAGGCAAGAGTAAGTAATTATAGACACAATAATAGCCAACTGACTTTTGCCTATAGAATTTACAATAAGCATTTCTCCATGATATTATAGATATGTACCTATTGTATATGTTAGCTCTATAATATAAACTGTTGGCTACCAAATAGTTTATATGTTTATTTTCCTATATTTTACAGAATTTCTACTTCATAAACATAGCTATCATGAACATCCTTGTAGTTCGCTGGATCAAATGACAGAGACATTTTAAGGATTTAAAATAAAATCATTACATGTTCTTAAATTGCATTTTTAGTAGCGTCAAAAGAATGCAGAGTTCAATTTCTCATCACCCACAATAATTACTGATCTTTGTTAATCTGATTAATGAAAATTTTATCTTGGTGATGTTTCTTTGCATTTCAACTAGGTAAAAAGCAGTTACTGACCTGCTTTGATTTAAATATCCAGGAAGAGGCTGCAAGACTTCCTTCATGCAGGGGTAAGTGGGTCTAGGTGGCATAAGGTCCCTTCTGCCAACAATAATCTATGCATAAGATAATCAAATAAAAAAGCCACTGCCTGCCACGTTTGCTGCAAAAATAAAGAGAAACATAACATAAACTCTTACAACTTGTAATTTTGTTATTCAACAATATTTGCTGGAAACCATTGAGCTAGGAACATGGGATCTGACAAAGAACTAGAAACATTCCCTACCCTCCAGGAATTTACCTTGTCATGTAGAAAGAAGACAAAAAGACATTTATTATGTGAGGGTGCCAAAAAGCAGAGATATTTATACCACTTTTTTTCCTGTAAAACAGTAAGTTTATGAATTAAAGATACAGTACTTGAGAAAAACCTTCCATTTCATATTTCAAAGAATTTATATCTTTCACCTTACCCATGCCTATAATAGAGACTACCATCTAAATTAAATGGGAAAATAGAGGAATGTATGGCTTTCATTCATCTAAATCCACAAAGGGAAGCCAGGCACCTGACAGATCACGGTCAGTCATTCTGTTAACCACGGGAGGACAGTGGCACTCTGCCTATGAAATGCTTCCTGGCTAGTACTTTTCCAAACCTTGGTGAAGATCTGTGCCTGTTCCACCATCTGAGAACTGGCGCTCAGGACCAGAACATGACCCAGGTGCTTAAAACATGGCTTCTCTCCTGTCGGTAGGGTTCTCAGCCTCACAAGGGTTCCACCAGGAGACAGCTCCAAGGTCCCCTTTTGTGACAGATTCACAAGGAATTGCTTTGAACCCCCTGCATCTTGCCAGTGATGGGCAGTCCCAGGGGCTCAATATCGCAGAGGACTTCCTCCAACTCAGATGGGCACTCTCAATGAGAAGGCGCCGTGGGAAATGGGCATCTTTCCCACGGGACCTTCCTGAGGCTGGGAGGGACATAGTGTCATCACCAGCGCAGTTCCAGTTGTCTGAGCAGACCTGGAAGAATCCTACTCTCAGTGTGAACAAGCTGCTTGTTGCTTTTTCTTGGCTTCTCTCTTAGATGATTTCATTTTATTCGAACCTTCTAGAACCCAAAGTAGTACATTATTTACCATGGCACAGACCCCAAACACTTGCTACTGTAGAAAATGCCATTTACCGTTGTTCAGGAAACCAGAACCTTAAATATAAGACTGAAAAATTCAGCAAGAATATATCCGATTTAATTCTGTACAAAGAACCTGGTGCATATTGTACACATTCCAGGTTGAAGTCTGCTTTTGTGAAGCAACCCAGATAAATCTAATTGAGTTCTTGTTCTTGCCTTCTAAACAATCCCCTTGGGCAGCAGCTTGGCCACCTTACTTGGGAGGTCATAGCTTATTACCACTCTGGAACTCCTCTTGGGTGCTCCCCCTCCCCAAAGCCCTTAGCTCAAGGGGCTTTGAAATATTTTCCACAGATTGGATCTGCTCTTGTAATGGCCAAGCAGCTCCTATCAATCTCCCATGGATAAACACTAAAAACTCAGGAGGAAATATAAAAAAACTGTTGCTGGAAAATACAAAAAACAAAACAAAAAAAAAACCCCAAAAGTAAGTAGGTTCTGGAAGAGAGTTGACCCCTGTAAGAATAAAGTCACTAGATGAGTTTCCCACTTTTTGTAGCTGTTATCTTTTGTCAAGCCCAGTCTCCTGGCAGCAGGACAGCTAAAGCTGGAATAGAAGCCCGCAGTCTTCTAGCATGCATAACCAGGACTAGTTTGAGGCAGTTCAGTTAAAATCACCTGTAACCCTCCTGGCACTTATTGGCTATCACCTCACACAAAGAAAGAAATGCATTTTCTATCGCCGTTCTCACACATGCATGGATACAATGTGTACCTGAGATTGTTCAAGGACAAAGGACATCTTTTTTTTTTTTTTTTTAAAGATTTTATTTATTTATTCATGAGAGACAGAGAGAGAGAGAGAGAGAGAGAGAGAGAGAGAGGCAGAGGGAGAAGCCTGATGCGGGACTCGATCCCAGGACCCCGGGATCATGACCTGAGCCGAAGGCAGACGCTTAACCATCTGAGCCACCCAGGCGCCCAAAGGACATCTTTATGAAAGGACCAACTACAGGGGTACAGCTATCATCACAACCAGGCCTTCCGAATTCTCTCATCCTTGCTTACCTGTATGCATTTGTCTGTTTCAGCGGTGTGGGTGTAGGAAGCTGACTTGTCCTACCTCCACGGTGTCTAAATCTAGTGGCGAAGCGCACAGCCCAACCGTGTGTCTGTCAAAGCCTTTGTCGACAAGCTCTTGGTAAAAGCGGACAAATCTGATCTCAGCCTGACATGGAGAAATCTTCCCTCCGGAGTTGCGTCTTGGGGGTCAGGACAGCTCAGGGCTTTCACAGGCTCACAGGATCTAAGTCACCGAGGTCAGCCCTGGCGCTCAGGGTTTCAGTCATTAGCGCACAGCCAGTGAGTGAGCACTGGGCAGGGCGGCCGGCGAGACCTCCCGCGCACTCACCCTTAGCCAGAACTGGCAAGAGCTTGTGCCAGGTAAAGGCCCTGCTAGCAGGCCTGGGCTAAGCTCTCTCTTCCACAGCCTCTAAAACTGGAGCCTGTGCTCGAACAGGTCGGGAAAGAGGCACAGGAAGACGGGAAACTGAGCGCAGTCCCACATCCCTCGCGGCTCCCGCGGGTGCAGCGGGCGGGCGCCGGGCGCCCCCGGGCTCCGGGCAGTCGCCTCCGGGGACTTGCGGGCGAGCTGAGGGCCGCGCGGTCCCGACTCCCCGGACGACTCGCCAGGGGGCTCGGCCTTCCCGCCCCAAAAGACCTGCTCCTCGCCGCGCGGGCGCCCTCCCCCGGCCGCCCGCAGAGGGCCGGACCCAGCAGGCCGCTCCGGGGCGCCGCAGTGCTCCCTCATCCGCCCGGGGGCCTCGGAGGCTGGGGGCTCCCGTTGGATTCCTCCTCACTCCGGGTCCAGGGCGCCGGCGGGCGGGGGTCCCCACCCTCCAGCCCTGTTTGTCTCAGGAGACCCACCCTGGGTGTAAGCCCGGCCTCCCTCCCTCAGCGCTTGCAGCAACTGCCTGCGGCCCAAGATCCCTGGGCAATCCCCAACGGCCCCCAACCAGCACCCCAAAAGCACCCAGTCAGCCCCCAAGGGAATCCAGCCAATCCCAACGGACCCTGGCCAATCCCCACCGGTTCCCAGCCAATCCCTAACGGCACGCAGTCAGCCCTCAACGGAATCCAGCCAATCCCAATACCCTGGCCAATCCCCGGCAGAACGGCCCCCAAAGGCCTCCAGCCAATCCCCAGTGGCCCCCAGCCAGTCCCAAAGTCCTCCTGCCAATTCCCAACGGTCCCCAGCCAGCCCTCAAAGGCTTCTAGCCAATCCCCAAAGGCCCCCAGCCAGTGCCCAACGGCCGCCAGCCAACCCCCAGTGACTCCTGGTCAGCCTCTAACAGACCTCAAGGACCCTACATTCGGATCTTAACCTACTCTCTGGACAGGGTGGGGCTGGGAGGGCTCCCTAGAGGATGCTGTCTTTAAGAGGGACAGGAAGGATGAGGAGGAACTGACAAAGAGGGTCTGCAGGGTGTTGTAGGTTGAGGGGAGGAGGGTGCCTAGGGAAGTCATAACTTGGGGGGCCTCTCTGGTTATCTGCAGCTGGAGCTTAGAACCAGGGGAGAGGGGAGAAGACAATGCTGGGTAGGAGAGTGGAAACGAGATCAAGAGGCCTCCATGCCCAATGGAGAGGGTTGACTGCTGCAGTCAGATGTGTGGTGTGGAAGGAAGCTCTGGAGACAAGGGGGACAATGGCTGAAGTTCGCAAGCAAGTCTGGGGCAGGAAGCTGGCTAGGAGATTGTGTGGGTGACCTAGGTAGGAGGGAAGGTGGCCTGGGCTAAAAGATGGCCCTTCGGGTGGAGAATTGTGGACTTGTTTTTGAAGCTACAGACAAGAACCTAAGTCACACAAAGCAGGAAAGAATATCCAATGGAAAAAAGACCTTCTCTTCAACAAATGGCGTTGGGAACATTGGACAGCCACATGCAGAAGAATGAAACTGGACCATTTCCTTACACCATACACAAAAATAGACTCAAAATGGATGAGAGACCTAAATGTGAGACAGGAATCCATCAAAATCCTAGAGGAGAACACAGGCAGCAACCTCTTCGAACTCGGCCACAGCAAATTCTTGCTAGACCCGTCTCCAAAGGCAAGGGAAGCAAGGGCAAAAATGAACTATTGGGACTTCATCAAGATAAAAAGCTTTTGCACAGGAAAGGAAACAGTTGACAAAACCAAAAGACAACCAACAAAATGGGAGAAGATATTTGTAAATGTCTTATCAGGTAAAGGGCTAGTGTCCAAAATCTATAAAGAACTTATCAAACTCAACACCCAAAGGAGAAATCATCCAATCAAGAAATGGGCAGAAGACATGAACAAATATTTCCCCAAAGAAGACATACAAATGGCCAATAGATACATGAAAAAATGCTCAATATCACTTGGCATCAGGGAAATACAAATCAAAACCACAACGAGATACCACCTCACACCAGTCAGAATGGCTAAAACTAATGTCAGGAAACGACAGATGTTGGTGAGGATGCAGAGAAAGGGAACCCTCCTACGCTGTTGGTGGGAATGCAAGCTGGTGCAGCCACTCTGGAAAACAGTATGGAGATTCCTCAAAAAGTTGAAAATAGAGGTACCCTATGACCCAGAAATTGCACTCCTGGGTATTTATCCTAAATATACAAATGTAGTGATCCGAAGGGGCACATACACCACAATGTTTATAGCAGCAATGTTCACAATAGCCAAACTATGGAAAGAGCTCAGATGTCCATTGACTGATGAATGGATAAAGAAGATGTGGTTCATATATACGATGGAATACTACTCAGCCATCAGAAAAAATGAAATCTTGCCATTTGCAACGATGTGAATGGAACTAGAGGGTATTGTGCTAAGCGAAATAAGTCAATCAAAGACAATTATCATTCGATCTCGTAAGTTGAATTTAAGAAACAAAACAGGATCATGGCAGAAGGGAGGGAAGAATAAAACAAGACAAAGAGAGGGAGACAAACCATAAGAGACACTTTTTTTTTTTAAAGGTTTGTTTTATTTATTTGAGAGAGAGAGGGAGAAGCAGGCTGCCTGCTGAGTGGGGAGCCTGACACGGGGCTCCATCCCATGACCCTGGAATCATGACCTGAGCCAAAGGCAGATGCTTAACCAGTTGAGCCACCCAGGTGTCCCAAGAGATTCTTAATCATAGGAAATAAATTGAGGGTTGCTGGACGGATGGAGGGTGGAGGGATAGGATAAAGGGGTGATGGACAGTCAGGAGGGCACGGGATATAATGAGCACTGGGTATTATGTAAGACTGATGAATCGCTGAACTCTACCTCTGAAACTAATAACACACTATATATTAATTAATTGAATTTAAAATAAAAAATAACGAGGAAACCATAAATTAAAAAAACAATCCTGTCATCTGCAAAAAAACCCACAAAAAACAAAAACAACCTAAGTCACAGACCAGGCAAGATGGTGGGCACAGGGCTGTGAAGACAGTGGGCCGAGGGTGAAAGTGGTTGAGTTGCCCCTGCCCCTACCTGAGATGGGGAAGCAGCAGTAAAGGGAGGTAGGGCTGTGGTGGGGAAAGGGGGATGCCAGGTTCAATTTGGGAATGTTTTGTTTGTAAACAGAGATACCCTGGGCCCATCCAGGATTCACAGGGAGGGGTCCAGGGTGTGGACTTGGGAGTCAGATATGGGCGGGATTCATGGACCTATACTGGAGCTAATGGATGATATCAGAGAGCTGGGCTCAGAAATTTGTGGACAGTCCCATCTGAGGGCTAGGTAGAGAGAGAGAGAGCACAAGCAGGGGGAGTGGCAGGCAGAGGCAGAGGGAGAAGCAGACTCCCCACAGAGCAGGGGGAGCCCGATGCGGGGCTCATTCCCAGGACCCTGGGACCATAACCTGAGCCGAAAGGCAGTCGCTTAACCAACTGAGCCACCCAGGTGCCCCAAAGCTGATTTTTTCCATCAGCCTTTAAAACACTTTTACATTTGATTTTCTTCATCTTCTCCCACCTGGCCGCCTCAGTCTCCTGTGAACTCTCTCTCCCTGTCAAATAAATAAACAAAATCTTAAAAAAAAAAAATCAGCTTTGGAATGGAGTTTGCAACAAACATTGGGCAACGCTCATGAACATTGAAATATAATTCCACTTTTCAGTATCTACCAGGAAGACAGAGGAGGAAGGAGGGAGCAATCCATTTCTGAAGGCAGTAAGGGGTGCATTGGGTGGAATTCAAAAGCAGTTACTGAGTAAACGCATGTCTTCTGCTAATTAACACCATTCAATAGAAATTCTAAACAAAGGCATGGATAGACTCCCCCCCCACTGTAGCGGACTGCTGCCTTATGGCCCTCCAGCTGAGCAGGGGATTATTATTGCTGCACTGCTTATAACAGAGGAACTTCAGGTACATCCTAAATGTCCATCCACAGGGGAAAGGCAAAATCAAAGAGGATCTGTGCAGGTGATGAAACAGGACATACAACAGTTACAAGGAATTCACATACCTATATATCTGAACAGACTCTAAAAACACTGATAAACAAGCAAACACGCACGAATATATTCATATTGACACTTTTTATGAAAAATTACCTCCTATAAAGGAATTTCTATATAGGGATGGGCTGCAGCCGGGCTGGCTGAAGGCGCCGAGCCGGGTGCTTGTGGCCTGCCAGACCATGCATGCTGAGCGGAGCATGCGGTTGGCCTCACCTCTGCACTGTGGGATCCACATGTGCCACAGTTCGTGGGCGCCCGTAGGTGCCTTCTCGCCTCGGGGTCATGGCCGTCCACAGACAAGAGTGAGAGGACCAGGGACCAGCCCTGAGCCTTCGACCAGGTGCTGCTTGAGTTCCTGTGCTCCCGCTCTCCCAAGAAGCCACTCAGATGTGAAACATTGGCAAATGAACTGATTAATGAAGAGTTGGGAATAGCCTATCCCATTATTGATGGGATCCCTAATATGATACCGCAGGCAGCTAGGAGGACACATTAAAATAATAAGAAGAATTGGAGCAGCACTAGATCATAATTAAAAACCACAACACACACAACTAAATTTTTTTAAAGATTTTATTTGAGAGAGTGAGAGTGCAAGAGCAGGGGGAGGGGCAGAGGGAGAAGCAGGGTCCCTGCGGAGCAAGGAGCCCCACGCAGGGCTCGATCCCAGGACCATGACCTGAGCTCAAGGCAGACACCTAACCAACTGAGCCACCCAGGCATCTCATAGACTAGATTTTCTTAATACCACTTATGTTTTTAAAAGAGTGGCAGGTAATAAGTGGGGGAGAAGAATGTTTCTGTCCCTTCCTACGGTGACTGCCCTCATTCCGTTGGTATCTCTAGCAGGACTGTTGGCAGCCTCCGTGGAAGAAAACTCCCCACAAGACTGCACCAACACAACCAGCTTGTGCTTTCACGGTCTGCTTCTGCCCATTACCATACCAGTTTCTGTGTTCTTCCACCTTTGGACCTGGATGGGTATTAAACTCTTCAGGCATAATTAATACAACCAGAACCAAGATGATATATATGTATTAATGATATGTCATGAGCATCCTTTTTTTTTTTTTTTTTAAAGATTTTATTTATTTATTTATTTGAGAGAGAGAGAGAGAGCACATGAGACGGGGGGGAGGGTCAGAGGGAGAAGCAGACTCCCCGCCGAGCAGGGAGCCCGATGCGGGACTCGATCCCGGGACTCCAGGATCATGACCTGAGCCGAAGGCAGTCGCTTAACCAACTGAGCCACCCAGGCGCCCATGTCATGAGCATCCTTTTTTGTAAGCTCAACTACATGGAAATACTGGAAACCCACTTAAATTGCAGGAAAGTTGCTTTGCCTTGCTTCTCTCAGAGGTTTAGGACTATGGGAGGCTTAAGCTGCAGAAGTTTCTTTTATTGTACTTTTGTTCTGCCCTTGTTTTTTGAAAATTCTAATTTCTAACTACTGTATCAGAAGAAACATTTCAACACAGTTTCTTATTGGAAATTAACAGTCCCAACCATGACCTGATGACTTTCTTACCCCATTCATCTAGAAGTTAATAATTAAAATTTTATATGTTTATTTTAGATTCAAAGTATTTGGCAGAGTCACATGTTAAGGATGACTGAAATAATTCCAAAGGAGTTATGTTGGAGTAGTTGTAGAGAAATGCATTTGAACTAGTGTGATAGAAAACTACAATAAAATGGAAATTTTATGTACTTGCAAACATTCTGTGTTTGTAAAATTACCTTCATTTCTTTGGCATCAAATGATTACATTAGTAATAATAAAATAAGATGACACTTTTCCATTAAAAAGAAAAAAGGAATTTATATATATAAAGTGTAAGGACGGGCCTAGAGAGACACACCCCAAAAGGGGTTACACTGAGCAGGACTTGGGGCACTGGGGTTGGTAGCGATACCAAAGAGGATTTGAACTTTGATTTCCAGCAAAGAAAAGAGGCAAATGCAAAGTCAGGGTATGATTAGAAGTGGCACAACTGGAAGTAAACAAGTATTTTTTTTTAAGTACCTATGGTGAGGGGCGCCTGGGTGGGGCAGTTGGTTGAGCATCCAGCTCTTGATTTTGGCTCAGGTCATGATCTCAGGGTTGTGAGATTAGGCCCCGAGTGGGGCTCTCCATTGAGCGTGGAGCCTGCTTAAGATTCTCTCTCTCCCTTTGCCCCGCCCCTCTCTCTCTAAAAAAAAAAAAAAAAAAATTTAAAAAAAGTGTTAGAAGTACCTATGATGAAAAAAAGGCACCAGCCTCTTTACTCCATTGTTTAGAAAGTACACCACTGCAGCCCACACCAGGTTTCCCTCTGCCTTGGCCTCACTCTGGGGACATGAGTGGGACACTGGAACATCATGGCCACTCCTCACTGACTTATGGTCCCACCTGTACATGGAACCTCTCCGGTGCCTTTCAGGCCTTTCCACGGCCCTGCCATTTCTGGGGACCCTAAGCGGGGTGGGTCCCAAGAGTCATCTGGAAACTGCTGCTTGGGGCCAGCTTCAGGCTGCTGCCTTCTGGGAGGGTGGAGGGATGTCTAACTTGACCTATCAGATAGACCTAGTACGTGGGTCAGAAGCTGAGGTAAGACTCAAGGAGTGGCCCACCCTTTGGGCCAGGTGGCCCACTTCTACTCCTTTGCCCTGGGTTCTGTAAGATGGCACTACCCCTCCAAATCCCCTCCCCAATAGTCACCTCTCCAGGCCACCTGCGCAGCCCCCAGGCCCGGGTTGTCAGGCTCTCAAGCAGGCTGAGGCAGGGCTCATAGGGAGGTGGGGAGCTCTCCTTAGATTTACTTGGCTTGTGCGTTTAAAATTTATTGAACTTTTAAAAAAATTTATTGACGTTTTCTTTCTGACGATTTTTTAGCCATACAGGTCAGCTTCCTTAAGGTCCATTTTTATTTTCTGGAATTTAGACTGAGTCCAGAAGTAGGCACCAATACCATCCTCTGCAGTCCAGTCCCTGCAGTGGGATTTGGGTCTACTTGAGGACCATCCCTCTGTCTACACTGGAGCCCCCACTGACCATTGCAAAAGGCTGGGAATTTTGTACTCTATGCTCCCAAGAAGAAAAAGAAAAGGTGGGGGGAGTGATCTTCTTGATTATGGACCGACCTGGAACCTCCCTTCCGTCCTTCCCCAGCCTGGCCGGCATCCGCTGCTCATTCTGTCCTTTGCACCGTTCTCCAGCTGCACTCGAGATCAAAGAAGCTGAAAGCCCAACCTCGAGAGAGGATGCCTCCACTCTGGAAGAGGTGTCTTCAGTCCTCTGGGGTGGCCTTGGTGGGAGTGTGCCCTATGGGGTAAGGGACAGGAGTTCTTATAAAGCCAGAACCCCATGTCCAAGATAGGAGGGTGGAGTCTGGAAGAGATAGATGGGCACTGACTTCCTCTCCTGCCATTTGTCCTGGTGCTCAAGGCCATGGGGAAGGACTCTGAGCTTAGGCAAGGGCACCACTAGGCTAAGAGGGGAGCTGGAACCCCGAGTTTTGGTAGGGAGAGGATCAAGTCGAAGCCTTTCCAACCCAACTGTGCCCCAAGGGTCACTCTTGGGGTAAGCACAGCAAGCGAGGTGCTTGTGATTTCCCCCCACCTCCTGTATCTGCCATGCACACCCTTGTGAACCCTTCCCCCTCACTTCTTTAATCCCCACCCCCCTCCCCACAAGCCCCTGTCTCCTCTGTGACATCCCACCCAAGCACACCCCCTTCTGGCCCTGCCTGGGAAGTCAGCATATATGCTTTTGCCCCCACAATCAGAGTGTTTGTCACAGAAGAGTACAATATCAGGGCAGCACGTGAAGTAAAGGAATTCTGGAAAATGTGAAATGTCCTAACCATCTCCACAAAATATGTTCTTTTGAGAACCTTGAACCATGCAGAGAGCCCAGGGTGCCGCCGTGAGAAGCAGGTGGGAAACCCAAGGGTCAAGGGGAGGTGCCTGCACAGGGGGCCCAAAGGACACTGTTATTCTCGGGAAGGGCATTTTTAAACGTGGTGGGGAAAACACAGGTGTCGAGACTGGAGGCTGAGGAGCTGGCCCAGCGGCACCGAGGAGCGGTGGCAGGGATTCTGAAAACAACAGGGTTCTCAGCTCCAGCTCTGGCCTGGCCCTCCGTCTGTGCGGAAGGAAGGGAGCAGTGCGCGCAGGTGTAGGTGTGTTTTCAGGGTGCGGATGCCCTGGGATGAGGAGGGGCTGCCCTGCCCAGCCTCTCTGTGGAGCCTCACTGCACGCCCAGCCTGCTCTGTGATTCACAGCAGAAGGAAGCAGGAGGAGTGGCACGTGGCTCTGTCTTCCCAGGAAGGCTGGAGTTATTTCTTTAACTATCTCATTTGCTCTCATCTCACTACATATATATAGACATTTTCTTTTTTGTTTGCTTGTTTTTGTTTTTGTTTTTAAGTAGGCTCCACACCCAGTGCAGAGCCCAGCACGGGGGCTCGAACTCATGATGGTGAGATCAAGACCTTAGCCAAGATCAAGAGTTGGACGCTCAACCGACTGAGCCACCCAGGCGCCCCAATAGACGCTTTCCTAAAAGAATACCATGTGAATTGTTCTTTGATATTTCCTTTCTCCCGAGGTCACAGAGCTCCTACTCTTGTGATACCTTGGTTAACTTTATCATTTTACCCCAAAATATGCCCCTTTGATTCATACACTATTCAGTTTTTGTTTGTTTTTTAAAAAGAACCTTATTAAAATCTAACTCACATACCATACAATTTAGCCATCTAGAGTATACAATTTCCATGGTTTTTAAAATGCTCAAGGAGGGGCGCCTGGGTGGCTCAGTCGTTAAGCGTCTGCCTTCGGTTCAGGTCGTGGTCCCAGGGTCCTGGGATCAAGCCCCGCATCGGGCTCCCTGCTCGGCGGGAAGCCTGCTTCTCCCCCTCCCACTCCCCCTGCTTGTGTTCCCTCTCTCGCTGTGTCTCTCTCTGTCAAATAAATAAACTCTTTAAAAAAAAAAATGCTCAAGGAGTTGTGCAACTATCTTCACAATCAATTCTAGAACATTTTCCTTATCCTGAAAGGAAACCCGTGCCCATCAGCAGTTATTCCTTATTCCCCCATCACCCCCATCTCTTTTTCCAACCATAGACAACTGTTAATGTGCTGACAGTTTTCATAGATATTTCTGTTTTAGACATTTCATATAAATGGAATCCTACAGCATATGGTCCTTTGTGACTGGTTTCTTCCTCACAGCATAAGGTTTCCAAGGTTCGTCCAGACTGTAGCATGTATTCATACTTTCGTTTTATTGTTGAATAACATACCACCTTATGGATATGCCACATTTGAAAAATCTGTTGATCAGTGATGGACATTTGGACTCTTTCCATTTTGGGGCCATTATAAATAATGCTATTACGAACATTTGTGTACAAGTGTTTGTGTGGGTATACGTGTTCGTTTCTCTGCATATACCCCTAGGAATGGAATTGCTGGATCATACCTTAAGGGATTGCCAACTGTTTTCCAAAGTGGCTGCATCATCATACATTCCCACCAGCAGTGTATGAGAGTTCCAATCCAATTCCCTCCAGTACTGCTATTATCTGCCTTTTAAATTATGGTGTTGATGTGCATTTCCCTGATAACTGTATGCCTACTGGCCATTTGTATACCTTCTTTTAGAGAACTGGTTCTTCAGTCCTTTGCCCATTTTTGAATTGGGCCTATTTGTTTTTGAGTGTCCTGTAAATGGAATCCTCGCATATTTGCTATGCTTCGTGTGATCTGCTTTGTTTCCTCGATGTTATTTTTGTGCTTCTCATCAATAGTTGACATGCTGTAGTCATTCATGACATGTCCAGTTATAATGAAACAACATTGCCTGGGTAGTTTATGAACAACAGAAATGTATTGCTCACAGCTCTGGAGGCTGGAAGTTAAGAGATCAGGATGGCAGCATGGCTGGGCGAGGGTCCTCTTCTGGGTCAGGGTGGAAGGAACCAGGGAGCTCTGTGACATCTATTTTATAAGGGCACTAATTCCATTCATGAGTGCTCCATCCTCATGGCTTAATCCCCTCCCATAGGCCCCACCTCCTATTAACCATCACTTTGGGGGTTAGGATTTCAACATCTGAATTCTGGAGGGACACAAACATGCAGACCACAGCAACTGGCCATTACCCATAAGGGTGCTTTGAACATTTTTGATAGATCCTTGTGTGCCAGAATTTCTCCACTGTGGGTTTTAAACTCTAACTTCACCAGATAATATCAAATGGTTTCGAAATCATATATAAAATCCTATGAATAGAGCAACAACCCTAGGCAATCTCTGTTGAAAACACCATCATTTCTTCACTGCTCAGAACTGCTGCCTCTCAAAAATCCAGGGCCCATCCATGCGAGGTCTGATCCTGGTCTCTCTATTCTTCCCCAAGCTCTATGAGTCTGTCCCTGAGCCAAAGCTACCTTCTCCTAATTACTAAAGCTTTATAGTTTATCATGACATCTGGTAGGACAGATTTTTTACCTATAGGTTTTGGTTACAGAAAGATATTTTGCATGGCGTGATTTGGGATATACCAAAGGCATTGATTAGAATGAGGGAAGGGTGGTTTGGGGGAACTTCTATGAGCAGAAGCCCTGCAGGATCCACTGTCACCAGGTAAAGTGATAGCTGTGATTGGAAGGAACACTTAATACAATACTGGCCAGAGGGCTGGTGGTACCAAACAAAAGGAGTAAGGTCTCCGGGTGGAAACAGGACTGTCCGTGATCCTTTGTTCTTCCTTCTCGTGGTCTTTCCCTCCATAGCCTTCCAGAAGTCACAGGATTGTCCCAAATACTTCCTACTGTTCCTTGACCAGTCCTATCTTCTATATTGCAGCAGCAGACAGATGAAAGACTACTTACATCTTGGAAAATAATCATTAAAATAGAAGGAAAGGGCTTTCAGATTTCACCAAGGAGGATTATCACTTTGTACCTCATAAAGAAATGGAACTTAAAAACTCATAACTAAATTCCCTGATTCCAATTATAGAAACACCAATGGATTTTTCCACTTTCTTATCAATATATACAAGAAAGTGGTGTCCAAACCACAAGGAATAAACCCTTAATCCTTCTTTAAATAGCCCACCTAGTATCTTTATAAAGAAATGGAATAGATTGTGAGCAATATAATAAAATAGAAACCAGAAAAACACTCCTAATATGATTGAGCAGGGTTTGATGAAATTGCATTTCAGTTATTTATAGTGTGAATGAACAAATTCAAGATGCCAAATGCATTTTTTAATTTTTTAAAAGATTTTATTTATTTGACGAGGGTTGGGGGAGAGAGCACAAGCAGGGGGAGCAGCAGGGGAGAAGGAGAAGCAGGCTCCCCCCTGAGCAGGGATCCTGATGCAGGATTCGATCCCAGGACACTGGGATCATGACCTGAGCTGAAGGCAGATGCTTAACCACTTAACTGACTGAGCCACCCAGGCGCCCCAACCAAATGCATTTTTAAATGTAGGTCTTGTCGAAGATTGTTAAATACAGAGTTCTCACCATAGATCTAGGTGTCACCTCGAGCTGGAGAAACTTCTGAAGTGTCTGTGTAGGAATCTGTCCCCAGGGGGCCATGGACAGGATGCTTTGGCCCTCGGAGCCCACTCTGAGTGAGATGTGGGTCCTCCACTCTGGAGTCTTACCTTGATTTTCTTTCTCTTCTCTTCATTAGATATGTCTAGAAGTGGACCAGAAAGAGGCACCTATCTATATTTACCTGGGTAAATGAGGTTAACAGAATTTTCCTATAATTCTTCTTCTGTGGTATAATAAAAAAATATATTTGGTCTTTGCCCCCTGTTCCTGGCACAGTGCTCCTAAAACCCTTGGAATTCCCTAAGTGAGAAGAAGAGGGCCTTGTGTGCTAACAAGATGACTCAAGGTGGGGGCCCCTACATAGCTTCAGGGTGGTAGCCATTCACCCGAAAACCAACCAGATGACTAGAGGGCCAGAACTTTCAGCCCAACCCCAACCCCCAACCCTGTGACCTCCAGGGAGGCGAGAGGGACCAGAGATTGTGTTCCATCACCAATGATGGACGATTTAATCAATGATGCCTAAGTAATGAAACCTTTATTTAAAAAAAGAAAACAACCTTTAAAGAGCTTCTGGGTTGGGGGCCTGGCTGGCTCAGTTGGTAGAGCATGCTACTCTTGATCTTGGGTTGCAAATTCAATCCCCACGTTGGGTATAGAGATGACTTAAAAAAACAAAGTACTTCTGGGTTGATGAACACATCGTTGTTCTGGGAGTGCGGCTGAACCAGAGAGGACACAGAAACTCTGTGCAAACCACCCCCCCACCCCAACCCCCAAGGGATCTCTGCCCTGTGTTTTTCTTCCACTTGGCTGTTTCTGAGCTACATCCTTTATAATAAACCAACAATATAAGGAAAGCTGGGGGTCCATTTATTTCTATGTATAATAATATCTCAAGTGAGTCACTCTAGCATGTCAAATAAGGCTTACTAAAGAGATTCTTCTCAGGACTAGAGCAGCTTTACACAAAAGACAAATTCCAATCCTACACTTATTGTCAAAAAAGGCAGTTTTAGAAAGCTTGCCTTGTCCCGCTTTCCAGAGATGCAGAAATATGTAAAAAGTTGCAGAAATATTAAAATCGCTTTTCTGCTACTGGAGATGGGGTCTTGGGACCCCACAATGATAGAAATGAGGCCAGACCCAAAATTCAAAGGCACAGGCAAGGCTTTACTGGGGCAGCAGCTGGAGCTGAACAGAAACTCAGCAACACCAGAGTGCAGTTAGGCAGGCCTCCCCCCAGCAGAGGCCCCAGTTCCCGCTCAGGTTCTCACATTGTCCATTATGCTAATGAGGGCTAAGAAGGTTGTCTCCCCCGACTGGTAGATATTGGCAGGCAACTCAGGCAGCTCAGGTAGCTCACTGGTGGTTTTGAAGGTTGTTTTTTTTTTTAAGATTTTATTTATTTGAGGTGGGCGGAGCAAGATGGCAGAGTAGGAGACCTGGATTTCGTCTGGTCCCAGGAATTCAGCTGGATAGGGATCAAACCATTCTGAATACCTACGAACTCAACAGGAGATCGAAGAAAAGAATAGCAACAACTCTCTGAACAGAAAAGCGACCACTTTCTGGAAGGTAGGACGTGCGGAGAAGTGAATCCAAGGCGATATTTGGGAGGATAGACGGCGGGGGAGGGGGCCTCCATCGGCTGCTTCTGGCAAGTGATAGAGCCGTGGAGCACAAGATCGGAACTTTTAGAAGTCTCGTCCACTGAGGGATGTAGCTCCAGTGGCTAAGCGGGGGTGGAACCCTTGAGAGGACAGTGTGGTCTCAGGACCCTCAGGGTCACAGGAAGACCGGGGGTGCCTGAGTGTGGCAGAGCTCCCAGGTATTGGAGCAGGGAAGCCGGCTGCAGAGGCGGAGCCCAGGCGCGGGCTCTCAGCTCAGGGTTGCCATAAACCATGATCCGTGGCACAGTCGGGCCACTGCACCTCCAGCAGGGACCCAACAAGTGGCAGATCCGGGGAGACTCACCTTCCTCCCCCGGGAGGAGTGGCATGGGAGCGCACCGCAGGGATCTGCTGGGTTTGGAGACTCCACACGGGGTCGGGTGCCAGAGATAGAAACGTGCGGTCACAGGCCGGGTGAGCACGGAGTGCAGCCGGAGACCGGGGAGATGGGAGTGATTGACTGCTTTTCTCTGGGGGCACACTGAGGAGTGGGGCCCCGAGTTCTCAGCTCCTCCGGGGTGGAGATTGGGAGGCCGCCATTTTCACTCTTGTCCTCACTCTGTACGGAAAGCTTGCAGGGAACAAAAGCTCCTGAGAGCAAACCCAAGCAGATTACTTAGCCCAGACCGGGCAAGGGCGGGGCAATTCCGCCTCTGGCAAAGACATTTGGAAACCACGGAAACAGGCCCCTGCCCCAGAAGATCAGCGAGGACAGCCAGCTAAGACCAAGTTTACTGATCAGTGAGAACGGCAGAACTCCAGTTCTAGGGGAATACTGCACATAGAATTCATGGCTTTTTTACCATGATTCCTTAGTCTTTCAAAGTAAATTTTTTTTAACTGTCTTTTTTTAAAAAAATTTTTCTTTTTCCCTTTTTCAACCAACATCTTATCAATCCCTTTTTAAAAAAAACATTTTTAGGGGCACCTGGGTGGCTCAGTCATTAAGCATCTGCCTTCGGCTCAGGTCATGATCCCAGGGTCCTGAGATCGAGCCCCGCATCGGGCCCCCTGCTCGGCGGGAAGCCTGCTTCTCCCTCTCCCACTCCCCCTGCTTGTGTTCCCTCTCTCGTTGTCTCTCTCTCTGTCAAATAAATAAATAAAATCTTAAAAAAAAATTTTTTTTATTTTTCATTTTTAGAGTCATATTCTATCCCTTCATAGTAGTTACCCTTATTTTTGGCATACATATATATAAGTTGTTCTCTCTTTAAAATTTTGAGATACAGTTTCTTCTAACAGATCAAAATATACCCTAATTCTCTAGTGTATGGCTTTGTTCTAGTCTCCTGCCTGATCACATTCTCTCCCTTTTTTTTTCTTTTAAATCTTCTTCTTTCTTTTTTCAAACAACTTCTTATCAATTCCTTTTATAAAATATTTTATAATTTTCATCTTTACAGTCATATTCCATCCCTTCATCATATCAACCCTTATTTTTGTACATATATAAGTTTTTCTTTCTTTAAAATTTTGGGAGGCACTTTCTTCTAACAGACCAAAATACATCCAAAATCTAGTGTGTGGCACTAATCTATGCACCAGCCTGATCATATTTGATCATATTCTGGGTTTTTTTTGTTTTGTTCTGTTTTTGTTTGTTTTTATCTTTTTCTTTTTCTTTTTTTTTCTTTCTTCTTTTTCTTTTTTCTTTCTTTCCCTTTCTTTCCCCCCAGGTTCAGGTCTTTTCTGATTTGTTTAGAATATATTTTCTGGGGGACGTTGTTACCCTGTTAGCATTTTGTTCTCTCATTCACCTATTCTCCTCTGGACAAAATGACAAGACAGAAAAAAATCACCTCAACAAAAAGAGCAAGAGGTAGTACTGACTGCCAGGGACCTACTGAATACGGACATTAGTACGATGTCGGATCTAGAGTTCAGAATCATGACTTTAAAGATACTAGCTGGGCTTGAAAAAAGCATGGAAGTTATTAGAGAAACCCTTTCTGGAGAAATAAAAGAACTAAAATCTAACCAAGTTGAAATCAAAAAGGCTATTAATGAGGTACAATCAAAAATGGGCATGCTAACTGCTAGGATAAATGAGGCAGAAGAGAGAATCAGTGATATAGAAGACCAAATGATGGAAAATGAAGAAGCTGAGAAAAAGAGAGATAAACAACTACTGGATCACAAGGGCAGAATTTGAGAGATAAGCGATACCATAAGACAAAACAACATTAGAATAATTGGGATCCCAGAAGAAGAAGAAAGAGAGAGAGGGGCAGAAGGTATATTGGAGCAAATTATAGCAGAGAACTTCCCTAATTTGGGGAAGGAAACAGGCATCAAAATCCAGGAGGCACGAGAACCCCTTTCAAAATCAATAAAAGTAGGTCAATGCCCCGACATCTAATAGTAAAACTTACGAGTCTCAGAGACAAAGAGAAAATCCTGAAAGCAGCTCAGGAGAAGAAATATGTAACCTACAAGGGTAGAAACATTAGACTGGCAACAGACCTATCCACAGAGACCTGGAAGGCCAGAAAGAACTGGCATGATAAATTCAGAGCACTAAACGAGAAAAATATGCAGCCAAGAATACTATGTCCAGCTAGGCTGTCATTGAAAATAGAAGGAGAGATAAAAAATCTTCCAGGACAAACAAAAACTAAAGGAATTTGCAAACACGAAACCAGCCCTACCAGAAATATTGAAAGGGGTCCTCTAAGCAAAGAGAGAACCTAAAAGCAACATAGACCAGAAAGGAACACAGACAATATATAGTAACAGTCACCTTACAGGCACTACAATGGCACTAAATTCATATCTTTCAATAGTTACCCTGAATGTAAATGGGCTAAATGCCCCAATCAAAAGACACAGGCTATTAGATTGGATGAAAAAACAAGACCCATTGATATGCTGTCTGCAAGAGACTCATTTTAGACCGAAAGACACCTCCAGATTGAAAGTGAGGGGGTGGAAAACCATTTACCATGCTAATGGACATCAAAAGAAAGCTGGGGTGGCAATCCTTATATCAGACAAATTAGATTTTAAACCAAAGACTGTAATAAGAGATGAGGAAGGACATTATATCCTACTTAAAGGGTCTATCCAACAAGAAGATCTAACAATTGTAAATATCTATGCCCCTAACATGGGAGCAGCCAATTATATAAGCCAATTAATAACAAAAGCAAAGAAACACATTGACAACAATACAATAATAGTGGGGGACTTTAACACCCCCCTCACTGAAATAGACAGATCATCTAAGCAAAAGATCAACAAGGAAATAAAGACTTTAAATGACACACTGGACCAAATGGACTTCACAGACATATTCAGAACATTCCATCCCAATGCAATGGAATACACATTTTTTTGGGATGCAGCAAAGGCAGTCTTAAGAGGAAAGTATATAGCAATACAAGCCTTTCTCAAGAAACAAGAAAGGTCTCAAATACACAACCTAACCCTACACCTACAGGAGCTGGAGAAAGAACAGCAAAGAAAGCCTAAACCCAGCAGGAGAAGAGAAATAAAGATCAGAGCAGAAATCAATGAAATAGAAACCAAAAGAACAGTAGAACAAATCAATGAAACTAGGAGCTGGTTCTTTGAAAGAATTAATAAGATTGATAAACCCCTGGCCAGACTTATCAGAAAGAAAAGAGAAATGACCCAAATCAACAAAATCATGAATGAAAGAGGAGAGATCACAACCAACACCAAAGAAATACAAACAATTATAAGAACATACTATGAGCAACTCTATGCCAGCAAATTAGATAACCTGGAAGAAATGGATGTATTCCTAGAGATGTATCAACTACCAAAACTGAACCAGGAAGAAATAGAAAACCTGAACAGACCTATAACCACTAAAGAAATTGAAGCAGTCACCAAAAATCTCCCAACAAACAAAAGCCCAGGGCCAGATGGCTTCCCAGGGGAATTCTACCAAACATTCCAAGAAGAATTAATACCTATTCTTCTGAAACTGTTCCAAAAAATAGAAATGGAAGGAAAACTTACAAACTCGTTTTATGAGGCCACCATTACCTTGATCCCCAAACCAGACAAAGACCCCATCAAAAAGGAGAATTACAGACCAATATCCTTGATGAACATGGATGCAAAAATTCTCACCAAAATACTAGCCAATAGGATCCAACAGTACATTAAAAGGATTATTCACCACGACCAAGTGGAATTTATCCTTGGGCTGCAAGGTTGGTTCAACATCCACAAATCAATCAACGTGATACAATACATTAACAAAAGAAAGAACAAGAATCATATGATCCTCTCAATAGATGCAGAAAAAGCATTTGACAAAGTACAGCATCCTTTCTTGATCAAAACTCTTCAGAGTATAGGGATAGAGGGTACATACCTCAATATCATAAAAGCCTTCTATGAAAAACCTACAGCGAATATCATTCTCAATGGGGAAAAACTGAGAGCTTTCCCCTTAAGGTCAGGAATGCAGCAGGGATGTCCACTATCACCACTGCTATTCGACATAGTATTAGAAGTCCTAGCCACAGCAATCAGACAACAAAAAGAAAGAAAAGGCATCCAAATCAGCAAAGAAGAAGTCAAACTCTCACTCTTTGCAGATGATATGATACTTTATGTGGAAAACCCAAAAGACTCCACCCCAAAACTGCTAAAACTCATTCAGGAATTCAGTGAAGTGGCAGGATATAAAATCAATGCACAGAAATCAGTGGCATTCCTATACACCAACAACAAGACAGAAGAAAGAGAAATTAAGGAGTCGATCCCATTTACAATTGCACCCAAAACCATAAGATACCTAGGAATAAATCTAACCAAAGAGGCAAAGGATCTGTACTCAGAAAACTATAAAATACTCATGAAAGAAATTGAGGAAGACACAAAGAAATGGAAAAACGTTCCATGCTCATGGATTGGAAGAACAAATATTGTGAAGATATGAATGCTACCTAGAGCAATCTACACATTCAATGCAATCCCCATCAAAATACCATCCACTTTTTTCAAAGAAATGGAACAAATAATCCTAAAATTTGTATGGAACCAGAAAAGACCCCGAATAGCCAGAGGAATGTTGAAAAAGAAAAGCAAAGCTGGCGGCATCACAATTCCAGACTTCCAGCTCTATTACAAGGCTGTCATCATCAAGACAGTATGGTACTGGCACAAAAACAGACACATAGATCAATGGAACAGAATAGAGAGCCCAGAAATGGACCCTCAACTCTATGGTCAACTCATCTTTGACAAAGCAGGAAAGAATGTCCAGTGGAAAAAAGACAGTCTCTTCAACAAATGGTGTTGGGAAAATTGGACAGCCACATGCAGAAGAATGAAACTGGACCACTTCCTTATACCACACACAAAAATAGACTCCAAATGGTTGAAAGACCTAAATGTGAGACAGGAGTCCATCAAAATCCTAAAGGAGAACACAGGCAGCAACCTCTTCGACCTCAGCCGCAGCAACTTCTTCCTAGAAACATCGCCAAAGGCAAGGGAAGCAAGGGCAAAAATGAACTATTGGGACCTTCATCAAGATAAAAAGCTTTTGCACGGGAAAGGAAACAGTCAACAAAACCAAAAGACAACCGACAGAATGGGAGAAGATATTTGCAAATGACATATCAGACAAAGGGCTAGTATCCAAAATCTATAAAGAACTTCACAAACTCAACACCCAAAGAACAAATAATCCAATCAAGAAATGGGCAGAAGACATGAACAGACGTTTTTCCAAAGAAGACACCCAAATGGCCAAAAGACACATGAAAAAGTGCTCAACATCGTTGGCATCAGGGAAATCCAAATCAAAACCTCAATGAGATACCACCTCACACCAGTCAGAATGGCTAAAATTAACAAGTCAGGAAACAACAGATGTTGGTGGGGATGTGGAGAAAGGGGAACCCTCCTACACTGTTGGTGGGAATGCAAGCTGGTGCAACCACTCTAGAAAACAGGATGGAGGTTCCTCAAAAAGTTGAAAATAGAGCTATCATACGATCCAGCAATTGCACTACTGGGTATTTACCCCAAAGATACAAATGTAGGGATCTGAAGGGGTACCTGCACCCCGATGTTTATAGCAGCAATGTCCACAATAGCCAAACTGTGGAAAGAGCCAAGATGTCCATCGACAGATGAATGGATAAAGAAGATGTGGTATATATATACAATGGAATATTATGCAGCCATTAAAAGGAATGAGATCTTGCCATTTGCAATGACGTGGATAGAACTGGAGGGTGTTATGCTGAGCGAAATAAGTCAATCAGAGAAAGACATGTATCATATGACCTCACTGATATGAGGAATTCTTAATCTCAGGAAACAAACTGAGGGTTGCTGGAGTGGGGGGTGGTGTGGGAGGGATGGGGTGGCTGGGTGATAGACATTGGGGAGGGTATGTGCTATGGTGAGCGCTGTGAATTGTGCAAGACTGTTGAATCACAGATCTGTACCTCTGAAACAAATAATGCAATATATATTAAGGAAAAAAAGAAAAGATAGCAGGAGGGGAAGAATGAAGGTGGGGAAATCAGAGGGGAAGATGAACCATGAGAGATGATGGACTCTGAAAAACAAACTGAGGGTTCTAGAGGGGAGGGGGTGAGAGGATAGGTTAGCCTGGTGATGGGTATTAAAGAGGGCACGTTCTGCATGGAGCACTGGGTGTTATACGCAAACAATGAATCATGGAACACTACATCAAAAACTAATGATGTAATGTATGGAGATTAACATAACAATAAAAAATTTTAAAAAAGATTTTATTTATTTGACAGAGAGACAGAAAGAGCAGGGGGAGGGGCAGAGGGAGAGGTAGAAGCAGACTCTCTGCTGAGCAAGGAGCCCAATGCAGGGCTCGATCCCAGGACCCTGAGATCAGGACTTGAGCCGAAGGCAGATGCTTAACGCCTGAGCCACCCAGGCTCCCCTTGAAGGTTGTTTTGTAGGTTTGTGGAGCCTCTATGAACTGGCTGTGACTGCAGCTGGGGCACTGGACCATAAGCAGTTTAGTAATAATACCCAACAGGAAATGGCATAATATATTTTTCACTTGGGGCTTGTTCCCAATGGTCCCTGATTTTCTCATTTCTACCCTGTTCTTTAATTCTAAAAACATGAAGCTAGGATTACTTTAGTGCCTTATTGTATTTAAAAAATTATTCTTTAATCAAGTAAGACACTAAAATAAAGAAAGAGAAAGGAAGGGAGAAAAGAAGGAAGGAGAGAAGGAAGAAAAGGAAGGAAGGAAGGGAGGGAGGAAGGAGGGGAGGGAGGGAGGGAGGGAGGAAGGAAGGAAGGAAGGAAAGGAAAGGAAGTAAGGAAGGAAAGGAAGGAAAGGAAGGAAGGAAGGAAGGAAGCTATGGTCAGGTTCAATTCCAGACAGTGGTAACGCTGTATTTTAGAAAGGTTGCATATTTTGTCCGAATTTAAAGTAAAACCAATAGATCTCTGAGATTTTGCTTTATCTATAAAATAAGGAATTTGGTTAAGTGATCTCTAAATTCCTTTTTCTCCCAAGTAGTCGGTAATAGAGCTGCCATCAAAGTTTTTCTCTGCTCACGTCTCCTGGCCCATTTCACTATCCTCTTATAAAAACCTTACCCTCCAGTCACACTGAGGAGCCCATCTCTCCCTTCCAGGACTTCGCAGGAGCTGTTCCCTCTCCTTTTGCAGCTTTTTGTTTTTTTTTGCAGATGGCAGTTTTCACAATTTCCCTTAGAGAAAAGGAAGGAGAATATATTTTTGATTTTTTAATTCAAAGTGTGTTTCATATTTTGGGTCCCTGGCTGGCTCAGTCGGTGAAGCATGCAACTCTTGATCTGGGGGTTGTGGGTTTCAGCCCTGTGTTGGGTGTAGATATTACTTAAAAAATAAAAGAAATTAAAAATCAACCCCCCAAAAAAGACCCTAGCCAAAATATGTTTCAGTAACAATGAAATACCATATGCCAATAATTCGAATAAAGAGGAAAAACTGTAATAGATATTTGGTTCAAAGATGCCCCTGAAAAGTTCAGAATCATAGCTCTTTATGTGCCCTCTGATCTCTCAATTATCTGTGCCGAATTATTTATTGTACGGAACCCTATCTGTGGGAAAACTTCAAATCCTAGGTTGCTCTTGGCTTTCTCTCTAGGTACAACATCTGGAACTCTTTATTTTCAAATTAGTATATTCTCAGAGCCTGCAAGCTAATTTGAATGCCTGCCTAAGGAAGCATGAGTCCATTCTAAAAATCATGTTTTTCCATAGCTTAAGAATGCTTTGTAACCAGTTTTCTCCGATAATCACAGAAAGCTGAGGTAGAAAAATGTTGGGCTTCAGAGCTGACGGCCAAGAAAGAATTCTCGGGATATCTTTGGTGCAAAAGGATGGTTTTATTAAAGCATGAGGTTAGGACACATGGGCAGAAAGAGCTGCACAGGGGTGTGAGGAGTGACTGAGTATATACTTTCAAGTTGGGAGGACATTGGGGACAGCAGGAGCCTCCCAGGTATTTTGGAAACAAGGTTTCCAGGATTCTGAGGGGGCTAGCTATTGTTAGGAAAATGTCATTTATTACTGTTTAGTAAAAACTCAGTCATGAGACCCTTTAGATGTATAACCAGTCACATATCCATATGCTTGCAGGATAATTGCTAACATGTATCTTGGGGGGTAGAGACAGAGTAAGTTGCCAAAGGTATTTTTATATGTTAAAGTAGACTCACAAGATCTTGGGGGGTCAGGCTAAGAGTGCCTCTTGCCCTTAGGAAAGTGTCAACGTCGAGGCAGCTGAGCTCCTAGAGGAAGGTCATTCCCCCTGTTTCAAGGACTTGTCAATGGTCTGTAAGTAGTAAGGCAATTTATTTATTTATTTATTTATTTATTTGCTTTTGCTTTTGCTTCCCACATCAAAATCAACTGGCTGAATTGAAAGTGCTGAGGTTATAATAAGTTCCACTTGTCATCCAAAGAGAAAAAAACCACCCCAACACCTAAATTCTTTAAAACCCCAAATCAGGGTGGTTCAGTAGGTTAAGCATCTGCCTTCGGCTCAGGTGATAGTCCCAGGGTCCTGGGATGGAGCCCCGCATAGGGGTCCTTGCTCAGTGGGGAGTCTGCTTCTCTCTCTCTCTCTCTCTTCCTCTGCTCCTCTCCCCCTGCTTGTGCTCTCTTCTTCTCTCTCAAATAAATAAAATCTTTAAAAAAAATAGTCAAGAGAAAGTCCTAAATACCATAAAATGTTTATAAAGAAAGGCATTATAACTTGCACTATATCTTGAGGGAAAAAAATGGAAGCAGAAGTTGAATGCCCAGCTTTGAAAACCATAACATACTGATGCTGGCAGCTCGGTCTGAGGACCCAAGGGGTGTGTCCAGCAGGACCAGCCAAGAGGTTCTTGGCTTCATGGCTTCATGGCTTTATGTAGGATGGAAATCAAACTTGAGCCAGCAGAAGGTGAAAGCAAAGTTTATTGAACATACATATATATATATATATATATATATATATATATATGTAGAGAGAGAGAGAGAGATGAGATACAGAGTCTTGTCTTTGTTGAGGGTCTGGGGTTTTACTGAGGACGGTGGTCTGATGTATGTGTCCTCTCAGGCATCCAGGAACCAATTGGAACAAAGACAAGGGCCCAAGTGTTATTCCCTGGAGCCAGGGGCCTTGGCGTCCAGATGTCTAGCTCTGGTGGTCTGGGATATATATATATATATGAAGCTTCATCTGGTCATTCACACCTGGTCCTTCCTTAGATGTTATTTGTTCTACAGAATCATTAATTCCTTGTCCCTTACAAGGAAGACGTAGGCTATAGTGGAGTGGGCATACAGATCCTAGCAAGAATAGAAGCTGGAAAAGAAACAAAGGAAAAAAACAGATTTTCCTAAGTGTTTCTCAGAATTAATCTATGTTTACCTGTACCCTCTTCATGCTCTCTGACCAATATGTTGGACATTCTGTCCATTGATCTATCTTGTGGATAATTGCAAATTCATACCAATCAGTATTGTGAACAGCAAACAGAAATGGTCAGTTCTGAAATATTTGAAAGCTCATTGCACCCAAAAAAACCCCATAAAAGTACTTTTTATACCTATTAAATGCAGCTGGCTGTATTTTAAACAGTCTACTAATTTCTGGACTGTTGGATTTTGTAATTATTTATTTTGGTCAACATAATAAAAACTTCAGTTCGGGCGTGACCAAATGCACCAGTTAGAATTTTGCCCTGAGGTTTGCATGATGGAATATAAATTGTATAATTAAAGCTTGGTTTTTCGTCTGAAAACACTTGAAATGCATTGGCTAAGAAAAATATCCCTCAATACAATGGGTCATGTTTTCTTTATTCTTTAAGTCAGTGTTCTTTACAAGTTTCTCCAGCAAAGAAGCCCCTCCCCTGTAGAGGAAGAAGAAGTGATGAGTCGATCTAATGGGGTCTGGGAAAATGAATCTAAATAAGGAAGAAGGGTGTTTCTTTCTTTTTTTTTTTTTTAAAGATTTTATTTATTTATTTGAAAGAGAGAGAGCACATGAGAGGGGGGAGGGTCAGAGGGAGAAGCAGACTCCCTGACGAGCAGGGAGCCCGACGCGGGACTCGATCCTGGGACTCCAGGATCATGACCTGAGCCGAAGGCAGTCGCTTAACCAACTGAGCCACCCAGGCGCCCAGAAGGGTGTTTCTTTAAGAGCTTTTGTTTTGGGACCCCTGGGTGGCTCAGTTGGTTAGGTGTCTGCCTTTGGCTCAGGTCATGATCCCGGGGTCCTGGGATGGAGCCCTCCAGCTTCCTGCTCAACAGGGAGTCTGCTTCTCCCTCTGCTACTGCCCTCCCCATGTTCTCTCTCTCTCAAATAAATAAATAAAATCTTTTTTTTTAAGATTTTATTTATTTATTTGAGAGAGAGGATGAGAGGAGAGAGAGAGCACATGAGAGGGGGGAGGGTCAGAGGGAGAAGCAGACTCCCTGCCGAGCAGGGAGCCCGATGCGGGACTCGATGCCGGGACTCCAGGATCATGACCTGAGCTGAAGGCAGTCGCTTAACCAACTGAGCCACCCAGGCGCCCAATAAATAAAATCTTAAAAAAAAAAGTTCTTGTTTTTGTTTAAAAGCTCTTGTCTTATTTTATTCCATAATGCACCTGAGTAAAATGGACACTGCATGGAAATCAAATCATTTTATTCCTGAAGCCTCAACTAACCCTTGGGGTCCTCTTACTCTCCACCTCAATAAATAAAGCATAAACACATTCTCCAAACTGTGCAGAATACCCAACACTGTTCAGAATTAACAAGACAGAGCATACACATTTTACTTAAGACTGGGGATAAGAGGGGCGCCGGACTGGCTCAGTCAGAAGAGCATGTGACTCTTGATCTCCGCGTTGTGAGTTTGAGCCCCATGATGGGTGTAGAGATTATTCAAAAAGTAAATAAACTTAAAAAAATATTGGGGTAAGAGAAACTTTGCTCTTAAGTGCTCTCTCCTTAAACATTTCTAAATAGAGGAGGAGCAGCTCCAACTTCTTTCTAAAATTCAGCAAATATGCAGAAAAATTAGCAGGTGAATTTGAAACAGAAGCAAAATCCTGTGGCCATTTGTATTTTTGCAAAAGCAAATAAACTACCAGCTGAGAGCTTTCCTGTAATGCCAATTTGAATTACTGAATACCACCAACAATCCCTGGTGAATTATCATGTTAACTTTGGAATTCTTGCTAAATTGTTAGGTATGAGAATAGCATTGTGGTCACTTTTAAGAAGTCTTGCTTTGTTAGAGATCCATGCAGTATATAGAGCAGATTTGTGGGAGGAGTAATTTGATTCCTGGGATTTGATTTTTAAACTTCTGATCCTCCCTCACTCCCCCCACCAAAATAATGTGTGTGGGTCTGGGGGGGTAGTGAAAATGGGGGGCAAATGAAACAAGAAAGGAGAAGGCTGTTAATGGAAATAGGTAAAAAACCAGAATTCCCCCCTAATTTTGTGTATATTTAAAATTCTTCATAATAAAAACTATCAAGTTATCATGCTGAACACTGTAATGCACTAAAATCTACTGAGAAAAAAAATAAAATCAGATTAATATCCAATATTTAAGTGAAAATACTGACCATAAAATACAGCTTCCCCAGTATGTTTCCTGAAATAAAGATTCTGTGTTCAACCAAAGTATTTGTTGAATCTTGGGTTTGGCCTTGTTTTTTGGTTTTAAACCAATCATTGCCATTAAGCAATATTCAAAATTTTAATTATTTGTGAAGAGATCAGAATCCCATGTTATAAAATAACTATGATTGTGACCCACCATCCTCAAATCTGTACAGAGACTGAGGGCATTTGTCATTTGAATGTAAAATCACACTTTGTGTGACTAACAAAGACACTGCAGATGTTGAGAGATGCCTCAAGTTCCTTATTTGCATGCCTGAGTGCCCTGCCTTTCAGTATTTCTTTCTTCCAATGGCTGGTTCCATGAGACCAAATCTATAGCCTCATGAGTGTGGACTTCACGGCTTTACTTAATTGTTTTCTCACTACAGTTGGATATGCTGTTATTTGTAATCTCCAAATGTTCAAGCATGAAGTAGTTTTCCTTCAGTAATCAAAGAGAATATTATACATTTATGATTTAACATACACTATATGCATAATCTGTCCAGATTTTTTTTTTAAGATTTTACTTATTTATTTGACACAGAGAGAGAGACAGTGAGAGAGGAAACACAAGCAGGGTGAGTGGGAGAGGGAGAAGCAGGCCTCCTGTGGAGCAGGGAGCCCAATGCAGGGCTCAATCCCAGGACCTTGGGATCATGACCCGAGCCGAAGGCAGACGCTTAACCACTGACCGACCCAGGCGCCCCTCAGATTATTTTAAACCTTTATTATTTTTCTTCTTATTTTTTTTAGAGAGGGAGAGGGGTGGGGGGGGGGGCAGAGAGAGACTCTTAAGCAGGCTCCAAGCCCAGCGCAGAGTGACGCAGGGCTCGATCTCATGACCTTGAGATCATGACCTGAGCTGAAATCAAGAGTCAGATGCTTAACCAACTGAGCCACCCAGGAGCCTCTGTTCATATTATTTTAAAAAGAATATTTCTTGAAGCTAATAACAAAGTAAAACTGAGTGATAGGTAACACCTCATATGGGGATGTCCCCAGTATCAGCAACTGTTAATGGACCGGTTAGAGCCCCAGCTGGTTGCAGGAACAAGGGCTGTGGTAGCATCTGCCTTAGCAGCAAACAGAAGCAAACACTTGGCTAAATCATGCCAAAGGTTCAGGATGGGGGCCTTGACTGGCTCAGTGGGTAGAGCATGTGACTCTTGATCTCGGGGCTGTGAGTTTGAGCCCCACCTTGGGTGTAGAGATTACTTAAAAATAAAAATAAAATCTTAAAAAAACAACAAGGCACACACACAGCAAAGGTTCAGGATGACCTAGGGCTCAGCTGATCCAGGTGGGGAAATCCTTCCCATACAAGGCAGACAAGTTCCTCCAGGTTTGATGAGGCTCCACATTATATGAAGAAACAAAGGGCAAGGCTCCCAGGAAGACCATCCTGTGGTCTGTCCTTAGGTTGGGATCCCCCTGAAGCAGACCCAGGGACAAGGATTCTAGGACTGGGGAGGCACTCCCAGAAAGCCCATGCACTTAGGAGAGTGGGGGAAGGGAGACTGGATTGGCCCATCACAGAGTAGGGAAGTGCTGTGGCCAAGTGTGGCTCTATCCACTGGGGACTCTGGAGGCAGGTGGAACTCAGGGGATCTCAACAGAGGGGTGCTAGGGCAGGGTGGGAACTGATGAACAAGTTCCTCAGGTATAATGACAATTGTGATTTGCTAAAGCTTCAAAAACTGAAGTCACTTGGTGCTCCACTCATTGGATATTTTGATTAAAGATTGATTTTGAACAAAAACACAACCAAAATTTTAAACAATTCATTTACAAAAGTGAGTAGAGACACTTGGTTTGATTTACAAAGTCATTTTGCGAAGGCTCAAACATTCCTAAAATCTGACGATTAGCACCAAACTTTGAATGAGAAATGAGCAAATTTAGAAGGACAGTCATTTGGGGGTGCCTGGGTGGCCCAGACAGTTGAGCTTCTGACTCTTGGTTTTGGCTCAGGTCCTGATCTCAGGGTCAAGGATTGAGCCCTGCGTCAGGCTCTTAGCTCAGTGCAGAGTCTGCTTGAGATTCTCTCTCCCTCTCCCTCCTGCCCCTCTCGCTTGTGCTCTCTCAAATAAATAAATAAATCTTTAAAAGGACAGTCATTTGATCTAAATGAAAAGTCACTTTCGTGGAGTGATCTGTAAATTGCACGTTCTGTAGATGCCCATGATAAAGGGTCATTTCAGGACGCAGGCTTCTCAAAACACCTGCTTACTTTTGAAGTGGACCTTGCTGCTTTCTCAGCATATTTCTATTGTTTTTGGAGGGGGTTGTGGGAGGGCCAGGGACAGCACCTGATGTGATGTGGGCCAGGATTGAACGGTCAAGAATTCTTGAGACGTTTTCGGTGCAAAAAGGTGTTTTTACTAAAGCACAGACAGGACCTGTGGGCAGACAGAGCTGCACTGAGATTGAGAGGAGCTTGATTATATACTTTTAAGCTGGGGGAGGGGTAGAGATAAAAGAAGTTTCCAAAAGGATTTTCGTATATTGAAGAAGTCTTATAGGATCCTGGGGGCCTGGCTATTTAGTCCAGCTAAGATCGCTTTTTGCCTCTAGCAAAGCATTAACATTAAGGCAGTTGTGAGTTCCTTGAGGAATGTCACACTCTGCCTGTCTCAAGCATTTGTCAATGGGCTGCAAGTTGTAAGGAGTTTTAATATTTCTACATTTCTCTTGCCTTTGTTCTCCTCACCAATCTATGCTAATATATATGTAATATATGCTAATGTGTTATATATGAAAATCACTTCAGAAACATATTTAACATAGTTGTGATTGCTAGCATGTTCATCATTTACTCGTCCACTGAAATAGATCACACATTGGACTTAATAGCTGATGTATTCAAGTTTTTTTTTTTTTAAGATTTTATTTATTTATTTATTTGAGATAGAGAGAGAGAGAGAGAGGAACAGCATGAGAGGGGAGAGGGTCAGAGGGAGAAGCAGGCTCCCCGCTGAGCCGGGAGCCCGATGTGGGACTCGATCCCAGGACTCCGGGATCATGACCTGAGCTGAAGGCAGTTGCTTAACCAACTGAGCCACCTGATGTATTCAAGTTTTATGACATGGATATTTTATTACAAGTTGCAACTGTGTTGCCTCTTTTCCATTCCTCATGGAGCCAGCTTGAATTACTTTTTTTTTTTTTTTAAGATTTTATTGCTTTATTTGACAGAGAGAGAGAGAGAGAGCACAAGCAGGGGGAGCAGCAGAGGAAGAGGGAGAAGCAGGCTCCCCGATGAGCAAGGAGCCTGATACTGGGCTCCATCCCAGAACCTGGGGATCATGACCTGAGCCAAGGGCAGACGCTTAACCGACTGAGCCACCCACTTAAAAATGGTGTGACTGTTGGGTACAGAGGCTTAAAATAACAGCAGCTTAATTAACATGGGGGCATATGTTTCACTCTCATAAAGTGACTTCCAGAGCCTTGCAGCTCAGAGATTTTCTGTGTCCCAGGGTCCTCTTGTTTGTGCTCTGCCCACCTTAGTTTTTATTCTCATGGTTGTCAAGATGGCCACTATCCCCTGTTACAGACAGGAGGTGGGGGAAGGGGCAGGGGGAAAGAGTGCTTCCTAGCCAAGTGAGCCCCCTTAAGGAACCTCCCAAATGCCCTCAAGACTTCTGCCTCCTAGTCATTGGCCACCAAAGGTGGGAAGGCTGGGCTGTGCAGGTTCTTTTATTTATTTTTTATTTTATTATTTTTTTTAAAGATTTTATTTATTTGACAGAGAGAGACAACGAGAGAGGGAACACAAGCAGGGGGAGTGGGAGAGGAGAAGCAGGCTTGTCGTTGAGCAGGGAGCTTGATGCCGGGCTCGATCCCAAGACCTCAGACGCTTAACGACTGAGCCACCCAGGCGCTTCTTGTGCAGGTTCTTTTACAAGCTGAGCACATGGTGGCTCCACTATGAGAGGGGTGCTATGACTGGGGAGGAAAGCTGGAAGAGGTTATTAGGAAGGCAATCAGTGGTTCCTGATGCACGGCTCTCCCCAGAGAGCCCAGGGTATTCAGATGCTCTCTTTTGAATTCCTACTGTTGTCACACCCAGGGCAGGGGAGGTCTGGACCAACGGTTTGGAAAAATTCATGTTGTCAGTTTTTCATACCGTTCTCTGAGGAAACGTAAGGGACTGCAGAGTTGGCTTCAAGGGTTTCACAGACCAATTATTTTCTACTGAAAGTGAAGATTTAATGTTCTCATGGAACACTTCTGTCATTTTTATAAGTTTTATACCAGAGATTCCCAATTCAAGGAGCCCTTAGTGTGTCTGTGATTTTTTTCATAGCACCCATAAGCCAAAAGAAATACCTAGGGGCTCCTTTTACATAGTAGCCAGGCCCAAATAAGTTAAAAATTTATGTTCTAACAACTTAGTGGTGATTTGAAAAACATACATAAACTGAAAGGAACAGTATTTTTATTTTTAGATGGCCACGATTCCTTAGTAATGGGACATGTACACCTGTTGGGCACTGCACAACTTCTCAAATTTTGGAATCGGATTTTGACACCATGTTCTCATGATTTTCCTGTGATACTTGCTTTTTAACAAGCAAACATCTAAAAAGCCACCTTTAGGGGCGCCTGGGTGGCTCAGTCTGCCGTTAAGCGTCTGCCTTCGGCTCAGGTCCTGATCCCGGGGTCCTGGGATCGAGTCCCTCATTGGGCACCCTGCTTGGTGGGAAGCCTGCTTCTCCCTCTCCCGCTCCCCCTGCTTGTGTTCCCTCTCTCGCTGTGTCTCTCTCTGGCAAATAAATAAATAAAATCTTAAAAAAAATAAAAAGCCACCTTTATAAAGATAGTGACATCATCTAAAGGAACATAACACAATCTGCTGTTGAAACAGTGAACTATCTCAAGCTACTGGTCCATGGGGTATAGGACAAAGGCCTGGTATTTTGTTGCGTTCTTCTTGAAATTTTACACACGCTATGGCACCCCTAGGAGCTTGCAGTGGCACACCAGGGCTTCTTGTAGAGTTGGAAAGTGTGACTTTTACATACAGAATGCTACCTGAGTGTGGCCCACAGCAGCTGGTTAGCTTGGTTGGAGGACATGTTGGACAGAGAACACAGAGGGGAGGTTAACATGATGAAGCCGTGAATGCACCCATGTGTATATCCAACCTTTTTTTTTTTCTTTCCAAACAAGATTTCCAAAACTTCTAACACAACCCTGAAGCTGGATAGTCACTGCATTTGCCACTGTCACCGTGAAGGTCTGGGCAGCACTGTGTGAGAGAGGACAATGCCACAGAATGACAAAAGCCGGGGACTTAGGTGCACACCGTTATTTTACTTGGAAGGAATGGAGGATTCTTTCTTGTAAGTAGCAGCTGCTTATGACAAATGTTTAGTATACTCGCTTGACCAAGGGCAGAATTTCATTCTGGGATTTCTTTTTATAAAGTGGAAAGACATCGCTCTTCTCTTTACTTCAAATATCGCATGAAATTCTCTTTATGGGTAAATGAGTTCAAGGTGTGGTTTGTCACGCTTCCAGTTCTTCTCTCTTCAAGTAATGGGAGGTTATGGGCTCATGAGATAATTACTGTGGGTTATCTGTGAGGAACAACTGAACATTTCTCCTCACAAAGCCCTTTGTAAGTAACTGTCCATGTAATTCCCTCTTGGATATCAGAGCCTCACCAGGCATTGAACTCAGAACTATTTTATTTTATTTTATTATTTTGTTATTTTAATATTATTATTTTTTAAGATTTTATTTTTAAGCAATCTCCATACCCAACCTGGGGCTTGAACTCACAACCCTGAGATCAAGAGTCACCCTGAACTTGGAACAACTTTAATGGGTGGGGATCTTTTTTATGAAAAAGAAATTTTGCAGCAGTTGTGTTGTACTCTTCGTCCTCTCTGAGAAATGTGCCCAAGGCAGTCACTGAGGCAGAGTTGCTGAGGAAAGAGAGGCTGAGAGAGAGAGAGAGAGAGAGAGACAGCAGGGGACTGGTGGCACTGAGAATGCCCAGGGGGGACAGTTTTCTTCCCAGAGCCTTGTGAGAGGGCGAAGTGGCCGGCTCCACGCTACCATGGAACACGGAAGATGCAGATCTTCCTCTAACGAGGCTGCCCTTGCCCAGAAGCCAAACTTGGAGTCGAGGGGAGAGGAAGAGGGCCACTGGGAACCTCAGATAAAAACTGCAATAAAGGTTGTGTTAAAGATAGTCTGTTCTCGGTCACATGTGTGCTGTCTACACGTACTGTAGACTTTAGATTTACAGGATCAGAAACCAGATTTTTAGTTTGTCAAGGGGCAATAGCTCAGAGAAGCCGGTTTCGATTACAGAGGTCTTACTGCACTCCAGGTAGTGCGATGGGCACCTTTTTTTTTTTTTTTAGCAGATTATATGGGATCTGTGATTTTCTTGAGGCATTTTCTATAATTTATTTATTTATTTATTTATAAAAGGTTTTATTTATTTCTTTGACAGAGAGAGACACAGCGAGAGAGGAAACACAAGTAGGGGGAGTGGGAGAGGAAGAAGCAGGCTTCCCACGGAACAGGGAGCCCGATTCGGGGCTCAATCCCAAGACCCCGGGATCATGACCTGAGCCGCAAGCAGACGCTTAACGACTGAGCCACCCAGGCGCCCCTTGAGGCATTTTTTGAACAAACCACTGGATGATAAAATGGATGCTTGACTGCTTGGTGAGTCAAGCCTAGAATTAAAATAAAGATAGTGTATTTTTGTTTTTGTTTTTGTTTTAAGTTTCCATTAATGTTGGGTCCCACTTCACTGTGTGTATTTCTTGTCTCTGGATAACTGTTATCAGTAACCGGACCCCAGGGATCCCTCACTGCAGTGTGCTGACATGTGAGACACCCTCCTTAGCCAACTTCAGTCAGGCTCCTCTGGACCCATTCCCAACTAGGCCTCAGCCTTGGGACTTCTGGGTCTGTCTTTGCATTGACCAATTTTTCTTTTAATTAAAAAAATTCTTTTTTAGTTTATTTATTTTTAGTAATATCTACACTCAATGCAGGGCTTGAACTCACGGCCCCAAGAGTAAGAGTCAATGCTCCTCTGACTAAGCCAGCCAGACATCCCTGCACTGACCAATTTTAACAAGAAACTTGCTAAGTCAGTTTAGGAAGAATCCCCCCCCACTCTATATCTGACCAAATTCCTCACCCCCTCGACCCCCAGTTGATGCCTCATCACCCTGGCTTGTCTTCAGCAAGAATCCAGTCAAGTTGCTTTAACCAGAAGTATCCTGCCACCCAGAATTACCTCTTGGTAATTTTACCACTGGCTCCTCCAGCCTGCTCCTTGGCTATAAAGCCCCACTCTCCATATTGTATCTGGAATTGAGCTCAGTTTTATTCTGAGGTCTCTTTCCCCCTATCGCAATAGTTCCTGAATAAAATCTGTTGTTAACGCTACTGTTGGGCTCTGGTTTTCTTTAACACATCACACTGACAGATTCTTATTCTGAGTCTCTCCTTTTGCTAGGATCCTTGCATCTTGCTACCCTGTGTCCACCTTTTCCTTCTCTAGTGGTAATATTACAAGGGGTAAATCCATGCCCGGGGCCCCGGAAGCTGAGCAGCAAAAGCATGTCATCCACAGAGTGTCTTTTAACATAGCAAGTTGGACAAAACCAGACCCTTAATTAGGGAACACAATGTACATTATTACACAGGTCCCCACTGGCCAGAACACAATTGTGACTGGGCCCTAGCGTAGTGCAGAGGGAGAGGGAGAGCTGGGGCGCAGAGCTTGGGAACACACAGAGGCTTTGTCTGAGTGGCTGGCAGCTCAGCTGGTATCATAATCCTCTGTTTACCATTGAAAGCTGGGCACTGTGTAGTTAAAAATGTATAAGATCAAGGTCAAAGTCTTGGACGAGACAGATTTGCTCTGAAAGTGAAGATTGAAGGACAAACGAGAAACCATTTAGGTTTGTTTCTCTCAGGTTTGATCAATTCATTGGTAAATACCATCTTACAATAATTAAATGGTCTTACCGCTACTTATAAAACTCCCCTCTCCCCCGTATTTCTGCAGGAAAAATAACATTGTTGTCATGAATCTGAAAATCTCTGACTTGTCTTTTATTCTTTTAATAAAAAAACAACTTTTACAACACATATTTTGATACATAATTTGTTAAGGAAACAATGATTGTCTAATTGTGGATATGACTTTATGTACCTTTCAGTTTTTAGGTGAAATATGGGGATGTCCTTATCTCACCAATGGCTTTCCTAAGGTAACTTTCTTCCATAGATAATTTACTCATTTTACACTAATTTTCAGTAATCCCCCTACCAAAATGTTTGCCATACTCTCTAACCCATTGTATGCTTGACTCTCTATGTGCTGATATAAAATGGTACTATGTCTGACTGCTAATGAGTCTGGGTTTATTTTTAGTGTGATGAAAATGTTATAGAATTAGGTAGTGGTGATGCCTCCACAACCTTGTGAATATACTAAAAATCTCTTAATTTTACACCACAAAATTGTGAATTTTATGGTATGTAAATTATTATTTCAATAAAAACAATTACTTTGTGTTTTGTTTAAAAGTGGCAGGTTGGGGGCGTCTGGGTGGCTCCTTCGGTTGAGGGTCTGACTCTTGATGTCGGCTCAGGTCATGATCTAAGGTCTTGAGATCAAGACCCACGAGTGCCTCTGAGCTCAGAGGGGAGTCTGCTTAAGATTCTCTCTCTACTTCTCCCTCTGCCCCTCCCCCTGCTTGCACGTGTGCTCTCTCTCTCTTTAAAATGAATACATCTTTATAAAAAAGTGGCAGGTTGGGGGTGCCTGGCTGGTTCAGCTAGTGAAGCATGCGACTCTTAATCTTGGGATTATGGGTTTGAGCTCCACGTTGGGTGTAGACATTACTTAAAAATAAAATCTTTAAAAAATGTATTAAAAATAGCAACAGATTAACTACAATGCTTATTTTATCTATTCTCCCTTCCAAAAAACTTAATAAAATTATTAATTTTATATTAATTATATTTTAAAGTATATTTTTAAAAAGTAAAGAATTAAATATTTTTTTCTGGAAGGGCAGTAGAGAATTTTTTAAAGGCTTTGTCCCCCCCCCAAGAAAAGGAGACACCAAAAAGTGAGAGATTATAACACAGTTTGGGGACATAGAGAGTGGGTGGAGGATGGTAAGTGATTTGGCAGAGTGGGGGAAATTGGAATTTAAGTGCTTTCAGGGGCGATGCTCCAAAAAAGCAGGGCAAAAGTATGTGTTACTAGGCATGGCTGGAAGCAGGACAAAGGCCTGGTGAAGCCAACATTCCTAATGGGTTTTAAGGTTCACTGCACCGACTTGGTCTGATCACTGGAGGTTTATTATGGAGAAATTTCCAGACTCAGAATCTGTGGAGAGCAGAGGAGAGATGGGCAGGGCTTGGAAAGGGGACACATCCACACAGTCATGTGGTCTCTTACCTCCCCAATCACAGAATCAGTAGCAAGATGTTCAAACTCCCGTACCTTCCCTACTCCTTCCAGGCTGGAAAGCAGATTACTCTTTCCTGAAGAAACTGAATGACTCTAGGGGAAAATCTTCCAGCTACTTAGATTTTGAGGTCTGCTCACATTAAAGCCAGTATGGCTGCCCATTCCACCACTCATCAACAAGCCCTGTGCTTGTACTTGGAGCATCCAGTCACCTCTTGAATGCCTAACCGAGAGAAAGGGACAGTGAAAGATCACCAGACAAAGGAAAAGGCTTTCAACAAGAAGGGGAGAGACGAAAACAAAAGAAGGATGAAGGAAACTGGGGTAAGCTCACTAACTCGATTCAAGGAACAAAGCTAGCAAAGAAGCAAACAAAACAAAAAGTAAGCAAAGAATCCCCCACACAGTACAATTACGATTTTCTTAGAGTTCAGAGAAAAGACTATGTGCTTTGAAAAAGGGAAAGTCAGCAAATAAGAATGAGGTCTTAGAATTTAAAAATCTGATTCCAAAAGAAATTATAAAATTCAATAGGGGGTATATAGTGAATAAAGGTAGAACTAAAAATCAAAGAACTGGAAGTTTCCTAGAGGGAAGAATGAGGAACAATTTAGAGGATCAATTTAGTTTTCTGTCATTACTTTTCAATAGCCAACTAATAAAAGTTTTCAGACAGAAGCAAGAAAATGAAAGGGAATAAATTAATAAAAACAACAGAAAAATTACAGAATAGAGTGTTATAAATTTCCAAGGGATAATGATCTATCAAGTGCAGATAAAAAAAAGACTCACATTGAAGGACTGGGGGACTTTTAGCACAATTGGGACAAAATAAGATCTTGAACATTTCCAGAGATTTTAAAAGAATCACAAAAGAAGGAAAATCTGCAAGTTCTAGAATTTCTCAACAACAGCACTGGAGGAAGTAAAAATAAAGAAAAACAATACAGCCAGAGTTCTGAGGAACTCTAATTTTCAATCCAGAATTCTATACCCAGACAAACAGGCAACCAAGTGGTGAGAATAGAATAAAGCTGTTTTCAGGCATTCAACACTCAAAAAGATTCACTATAAATATGTATGTGTGTGTGTGTGTGTCTCCTTTATAAGGAAGATTAACTAGAGGATGTGCTTCAGAAAAATGAGGGAGCAAACCAAAAATGGGAATGATATGGGATCCAGGGCACAGGTGATCCATTACAGCAAAGCAATGAAAGGAAAGCCCTTCACTGGCTTTGAGAGCATCCAGTCTCAAAACAGAACATGAGAACAGAGAATTACAGAAGACAATAGATGGAAATGATTATTTGATGTATTGGAATGCCTGAGAAAATTATTGGTAGATATTTGAGAGGTCTGTTAGAATATTTGGAAAACAATAACTGACACATAAATAAAATACTAAGCAAATTAAAATAAACAAATGAAAGCAAAAACAGGATGACTATTAACTCCAGGAAAAACAAAGTTGTAAAGAGAAAGGAAATAATCACAGTTGATCAGAAGTTTCTGTAGGAAATACTTACCTATTTATAGGAATATAGATACTGAGATAACTGCATTCAGTGGGTGAAGGAGACGAGAGAGCAAAAAGTAGAGAGTAAGAAAACCAAACCCTCATCAAGAAGCCAAAAACCGGGGCGCCTGCGTGGCTCAGTCGTTAAGCGTTTGTCTTTGGCTCAGGTCGTGATCCCAGGGTCCTGGGATCGAGTCCCACATCGGGCTCCCTGCTCCGCAGGAAGCCTGCTTCTCCCTCCCCCACTCTCCCTGCTTGTGTTCCCTCTCTCGCTGTGTCTCTCTCTGTCAAATAAATAAATAAAAAATCTTAAAAAAAAAAAGCCAAAAACCTACAATAAATAAGTACATAAATGGCTGTTTGTGGAATTATTTAGCAATGTGGAAATAAATATAGAAAAAATAGCATAAAGTTAAGTTGGTTGCCTTTGGTGAGTGGGATTATGGAGTGGGGTGAGGTAACAAAAGGGGCTATTGTTTTTCAACATAAGCCTTTAAAAATGGGGTATAGTTGACAGACAACATAAGTCTTTTAATACCATTATATAATAACTTTGTGCATGTATTATTTTGATAAAGACAAAAACTAATTAAAATAGTACTTATAGGGACCATGGTGTATTGGTTTGCTAGGGCAGCTGTAACAAAGTACCACAAACCAGTGGCCTAAGTAACAGAAATGTATTTTCTCACAGTTCTCGAGGCTAGAAGTCTGAGATCAAGGTGCCAGCATGGTTGGTTTCTTCTGAGGCCAGTTCCAAATCTCTCTCTGTGACTTATAGATGACTATCTTCCCCCCATGTCTTCTCATTGTCTCCCCTCCATATGTGTCTCCATGTCCACATATATGGGCCCTGGGTGAAGGGTGTGTGGTTTGGTGGGGTGAGCTGGTGTGTTGGTTTGGTTGGACCTGGCATGTGGTTTGATGTGTGGAGTTCGTGTGGAGTGTGCCTTGGTGAAGGGTTTAACATAGAGTGGATTATGTGGGATGTGGAAGGTAGGGGACTGAAATATGTTAGTGTGTGTAGAGATATAGTGTGGATGTGTGTGTGTGTGTGTGTGTATATGTATGGTATGGCAGTAGCTTAGCTTAGCTTTTGTTTAGATTTTCCTTTGCCCTTTGTTTTAGTCTTTGTTTTTGTCTTTGTTTAGCCTTTGTTTTGTCTTTGTTTCACTCTTTGTTTAAACTTTCTTTGGCTTTTGTTTGGTCTTTCTTTAGCCTTTTGTTTAAACTTTGTGTGGCCTTTTTGTAGTCTTTGTGTAGCTTTTGTTTTTAAGTGGATCTTGGCTGAGAACCCATCAAAAATACCTTGTGTAATGAAAAACCCGGGTATATAATCTCTCCCTATATATTCTGCATGCATTGAGGTAGCCTCAACCCCCCCAGGGACCTGGTACAGACGTGGAGCCTGTTTCACACAACTGCTACTTGAAGGTAAGGGAATTCCATAGTTTTTCATCTAACTTCAGGTTGTACTTCATCTTCAGGTGGCAACTGCACATTTTTGTATGGGCCATTTCATATATTCCAGGGGGAACTTGCTATAATAGCAGTCAAGATTGACAGAACATAAAATGATAGAGAAAACAAGAGCAGAGGACACCAAGGTTATTCCAATGTGAGCAGAGGGCTCCTCCTGGAATGTTCCAGCTAATGTTTGGGATTTGTCTGAGTCTGGGGAGAGGCTTCAAATCCTCACTCAGATTCTTTCAGGTTTAAAGCCTCATGTTTCTGGAGCTAGATTAATGGAACTATTGGTTTCTTCTTTTTCTATTTCTTCTTTTATTATTTGTCATGATTTGAAAATGAGTTTTTTCTTTTTATCTAGGTACAACATCTTCCCTCATGCAGCTGGGCTTATGTGTGGGGGATACTAATCTTGTTAGAATTTTGCTCCCTGTAGATTAGCAACCTTAGATGGAAAGATGTTAATGCTCTGTCTTGTGCAGAATTTCTTAGAAATCAGAGTTTTCCAGTGTTATGGTGGGTGGGACAAGGAAAGAAAAGATTATGTGTCAAGGGAATAAAGCAATGAACTTGGCTGGAATACTAGGAGAAGAATAGGGAAAATAATTTTTACTGTTTTGCGAATGAAACAGGAAGAAAAAAACAGATTGCTGTTAGCTGTGTAGCTATGCTATTTTATGTTTATTTAGATTAACAGGAGAATGCCTTAGTGGATTTTATTATTTATTTATTTATTTTTAAAGATTTTTATTTATTTATTTGACAGAGAGAGAAGCACAAGTAGGCAGAGCGGCAGGCAGAGGGAGAGGGAGAAGCAGGCTCTCCGCGGGGCTCGATCCCAGGACCCTGAGATCATGACCCGAGCCAAAGGCAGAGGCTTAATGACTGAGCCACCCAGGCGCCTGCCTTAGTGGATTTTAAAAATTGTTTCAGAGGCACCTGGCTGGCTCAGTCAGTGGAGCATGTGACATATGATCTTGGGGTCATGAGTTCGAGCCCCATGTGGGGTATGGAGCCTACTTAAAAAAAATTGTTTCAGGTTTGCAGAAAAATTGCAAACTGTACAAAAATTCCAAATGTACCCAGCACCCAGATGTTGACATTTTATCACATTTGCTTTATCATTCTCTTTCTCTGTATACACGTAAACATATTATTTTTTTCTGAGCCATTTGAGATTAATTTTCAGATATGATCAAAATCAGAAAACCAATGTTAGGAAAATACTATTATCTAATCCAGATACGTCTAGGTTTTGTCAACGGTTCCAGGTGTCAGTCCCAGATCATGCATCACTTTGGTTACCATGTGTCTTTAGTGTCCTTTATTCTGGAAAACACCCGAGATGGGCATTCTTTCATGATCTTAACAAGTTTAAAGATTATAGGGCCGTTATTTTGTTAAATGTCTCTCGGTTTGGGTTTAGTCTGATGTCTTCTCATGATTAGGTTCTGATTATGCAGTTTCGGAAGGAATATGCTTGCATTTCAGATCATACATCTCCAAATTCATACTTGAATCTGACTGTACAGACTTTTAACTTGAAGTCTGGTTTCTCTAATGGTAACTAGAATTTTTAAATGAGTACCTAAAATCTTACAAGAAAATACAAAAAATTTAAAGTCCAGAGCTTTTACAGATAATTCCCAAGTATTCACCAAAAGTGTGTAAGTGCTACCCTTTTATTAAAAATGATAATTGCAACAATATGTACATGAACTTGATAGGCATACAGTGAAGTATTTAACATAGATTCTTTGCATGTGTTAGATTCATGTCTACTGCTTTATGAGTGTTCATTTCATGAATGTGATCATTCCTTTCTAAGCAAAACCATCTGCTGAAAACAGTTACCATTCACAAAAGAATGGTCCTGGATAGCCACTCCAGCCTCCCTGGTGACCTTTAGCATGTTGGCAAGGTGTCGAGAAAAGAAAGAACTGCCATTTTGTTTGTAAGTTGGAAAACTTCTGTTTGGAGGTGGCTGGCAGTTTTATTTTTCTGAAGGTAGAGACCAGCTTCCTAGCAGACTTCCTTTGTTTTGGGAAAGTTATTAAAATAGATTCTTAAGATTTCCAAATATAAAACATCCATTTTTTTCCCCTAGAGGAAACGCCAAAGTCATCATAAATATAAATGTAGGGCAGTTGGTTAGCTTGTTATATGATCTTTGTAGTCAAGTAAATGTATTATTGCTTTAATAGGACTGCCCTGGATGAGGTAGACAAATATTTTCTTTTCTAAATGTGGAATTAGATTAGAAATTTGGGGTTCTTCACATGTTACTATTTAATGTTGAGAAACTCAGCTTTTGGGAAAATGTAGCGTTAGCTGTTTTGATTGCCTTATCTAGTCCATAGACATCACCCCAGAGTTTGAGAAATTGCCTTTTACTTAAAGGAGATGATGAGCCATCCTGGGTTGGAAAATGAGGACCTCCTTTTTTCACTCAGCCAAAAGAATTGGGGGCCAGGACATGGAAGGTTTGGAAGACCAGAAGAGTCTTGGGGGTGGGAATTGAGTTGTTTTCATATCCTGGAAGTCTGCTGGGCTGGGCTGGGACCCTGGGATTAGGTTCCATTGTGTAGGCTCCAAAAGTGACCTCTTTTATTGGCTTTGCAGGCATCTCTGGTTTCTGTTGCTCTGTTACCCCTAGTGCATTAGGTAAACCTGGTGGTGTTAGCTATGCTCTGGGTAGTTAAAAGACCAATCTGTTTTAAAATGTACTCAGGATCTTGTTTTCATTCATGCATATTGAGGGCAGCAGATCAAAAGATGATTGCCATTGTCACTCACAGTTCCCAAAAGGAGGATGTATGCCTGACCATGCAAGGCCATGTGAGGAAGCACCGGGGTTGATCAGAAGCCAGAGGGAATGAGGGGAAAGCATGGGCAAGAGCTTTATTGTGTATTTTTGTTTTGTTTTGTTTGCAGGAAGGACTGTGTGAGATGAGGTAAACAGATTAGGTAAATTTTAGGATGAGCTAGTTTGAATAATTTCAGTGGGTTCTGGGATGTAAGGGCTACCCTGAGTTGTCTGTTTCCTGGTCTTGGGGTGATTAGGACAGAGGAATATTGGACTTAATGTGTGGGACCTTGATAAAAAGGATAATTGGCAGGTGTAGGCTCTGGATTGGTTGGTTTGCATGTGAAAGGCACACTCTTAGGGGTCTTAAGGTCTTAGGGGTCTTAGGGTTTGCTGTCCCTAGGAATTAGCTAGCCTGGGGAGAGGCAATGTCTCCAGGATCAACAGGTGCCAGGGCATCAAGAATACAGAAAAGAAAATATAGTTAATATACAGCAGCCACATTTGGAGTGAATGGACAGGGGAAAATAGGGCAGCATTCAGACTCTGAAACAATAGCATTTAAGACCTAGGACATCTGATGCAGACAGGTTCATGGAATGTGTATCTATTTCTTATGCCAGTTCAAAAGTTAATTATGAAGATAGATGGGTTTTCAGTGATGCACAGCAGTGAGGATATTCATTTTATATTGCTGTGTAACAAATTACTACAAACTGAGTGTGTTAAAACCATGCCCATTTATTAGCTCACAGTTTTGTAAATCAGTTGTCCAGTTGTCTTGCTTAGGGTCTCACAGGTTGAAATAAAAATGTTGGCTGGCTAGGCTCTTACCTAGAGGCTCTGGGGGGAGAATCTACACCCAAGCTCATTCTAGGTGTTGGCAGAATTCACTTCCACATGGCTCAGGTCCCTGGGCCCCTCATTTTCAGGTCAGGAATGGTGGGTTGAACTCCTCTCATGCTTCAAATATCTCTAACCTCTTCCTTGGTCATATTTCTCTGACTCCAGCCAGAGAAAATTCTTGGCTTTTAAGGACTCATGTGATTAGATTGGGCCCACCCAAATAATCCAAGACAATCTCCCTATTTTAAGGAATATCTGCAAAGTTTCTTTTGCCATGTAAGATTACCTAATTCATAGGTGCCATCAACTAGGATTTGGAAATTGCTTGGGAGGGCCATGTTGCCTACCACAGAGGGTTTATGATTAAATGTTGAGCACTTGGTTAAGGTGGTATTTGCCAGAATCCCCATTATAAAATTACAATTTTTTTTAAAGATTTTATTTATTTATTTTAGAGAGAGAGAGAGATTGGGGGGGGGAGGAGCAGAGGGAGAGAGATAAGCAGACTCCATGCTGAGCACAGAGCCCAATGCAAGGCTTGATCCCAGGACCTCAAGATATGACCTGAGCTGAAATCAAGAGTCAGATGCTTAACTGACTGAGCCACCCAGGTGTCCTGTTTTTAGTTAATAAATATTTATTGGGAGGGGAATATTTTGAGAGTATGCAAGTACCTTGTTTCTCCTTAAACTTTCACCTGCTATATTTACCATTCATTAGTGAATACTGCTTGCAAAAATTGTTACTGTGGTATTCTTATGATGATTTTCTATTTCCTTCATTGCTTCTACATTTATTAATTGGAATTATTCCTTTCTTTTCTTTTCTTTTTTTTTAGAGAGAAAGATGTGGGGGAGGGGCAGAGGGAGAAGGAGAGAGAATCTTAAGCAGGCTCCATGCCCAGCATGGAGCCCACTGTGAGGCTTGATCTCACAACCCTGAGGTTATGATCTGAGCTGAAATCAAGAGTCAATGGTTAAACGACTGAGCCACCCCAGTGCCCCAGAATTATTCTTTAAGAAGAGTTTCTTTTCATTTGCTTTTATTTTTTATATTCCACATATAAGTGAAATCATATCGCATTTGCCTTTCTCTCTGACTCATTTCACTTAGCATAATACCATCTAGATCTATCCATGTTGTCACAAATGACAAGATCTCATTAATTTTTATAGCTGAGTAATAGTTCATTATATGGATATGAACATACCACATCTTCTTTATCCATTCATCTATCGAGGGACACTGGGGTTGCTTCCATATCTGTTGTAAATAATGTGGCAATAAATAGGGGTGCATATATTTTTTCAAATTAGTGTTTTCATTTTCTTCAGGTAAATACCCAGTAGAGGAATTACTGGATCATATTATATTTCTATTTTTAACTGTTTGAGGAATCACCATACTGTTTTCCGTAGTGGCTGCACCAATTTACATTCCCACCAGCAGTGCACAAGTGTTCCCTTTTCTCCACATCCTCACCAACACTTGTTGTTTCTTGTCTTTTTGATACTAAGCATTCTAACTGGTGTAAGGGGATATCTCATTGTGGTTTTGATTTGCATTTCCCTGATGACTAATGAGGGTGAGCATCTTTTCATGCATCTTGTTGGCCATCTGTATGCCTTCTTTGGAAAAATACCTATTCAGGTCCTCTGCTCATTTTTTAATTGGATTATTCTTTTTTTTTTTTTTTTTTTTTTTTGGTGTTGAGTTGCACAAGTTCTTTATGTAATTAGGATATTAACCCCTTATGGGTGTTGACCAAGAAAAACATTCACTGAAAATTTAAGCAAAGAAGCATATATTTGGGCAATTTGAATTCCAATTCCAGAGACACAGATTTAGGTAGAAACCTGAATTACGTTCACAGGAAGACAAAGAGAGGGCAGGGTTATAAATGCGAAAGGTTACAAGTGCACTTCTCAGTCAGGGCTGTTTGGCAAAACAGGGATTGAAACTAGGTCCACTGGGATTGGTTGTGTTAATATACAAATAAGGGATTGAAACTTGTCAAGTCTCATGGTTCCTTCTGAAGTGAAGAATGGAAAAGAGTCAGGTGTCATGGTGAGGAGGGAGTTAAGTCTAGGCCCAGGGCTTGAAGCTGGCAAAAGTTCATAGTTTCTTGAGGAGCATGTGGATAAACTCCTTCTCGCATATGGCCTCCTGACCCTATTTTATTCAATTTTAAGGATTTTATTTTTAAGTAATCTCTACATCTAATGTGGGGCTCAAACTTACTACCCCGAGATCAAGAATTGCATGCTCTACTGACTGAGCCAGCCAGGGCCCCCACTCTATTTTAAAAGAGACTCTCTTAGCTAGGCTTTGTTGTTCTATCTTGAAATCTTGTTTTACACCAGATATATTATTTGCAAATATCTTCTCCCAATCAATTTCATTTTGTTGATGGTTTGCTTTGCTATACAAAAGCTTTTTATTTTAGTGTAGTCCCAATAGTTTATTTTTGCAATTTATTTTTAAAAATTAATTTAAATTTAAAAGGAACATGCTCATCTGATTTGACAGAGAAATCTTACAATAATTTTTACAGTTAGCAATACAGAGTTGTCAATTGCATCATTATTACTACGATTAGTTATCAACTAAGAAATTATCAACTAAGACAACTGTGATATTGTGATTTGTAAGGAATATATATATTTGGTCATGTTTATGATTTCTGTTGTGTGTTTGGTCTTTGTCTATGGTTTCTAGCTCCTAAAACCTTTGAAGTTTCCTACAAGGGCATAAAGGCATCTTGTGTTATGTTAATTAGATGAGCTTGGAAAGCCTTTAGGTAACATAAGGATGGGTGGCAGGGTGCCAGGAGAACCAACCATGTGGTTAGAGGGATGGAAATCTCAGTCCTACTCCCTGACCTCTGGGGAGGGGAGAGAGGTTGGAGGTTGAGTTGACTAAAGGTCAATGACTTAGTCAATCACGACTGTGTAATGAAACCTCTATAAAACCCCAAAGGTTTGGAGAACTTCCGGGTTGGTGAATGCTTGGAGATGCAGGGACAACCATGTGCCTGGAGAGGGCATGGAATCTCCTCCTCCTTTCCCCAAACCTTGTCCACCACGCACCGTATCTCTTCACCTGGCTGTTGATAAGTGTTTCCCTCAGTTCTGTGAGCCACTCTAGCAAATTAAGGGAACTTAAGAAGGAGGTTGTTAAAACCTCCAAGCTGTAGCCCATTGGTCAGAAGCATAAGTAACAGCCTGGGGTTTACCCCTGGCCTGGATTCTGAAGTGGGGTGTGGAAGGCAGTCCTGTGGGACGGAACTCTTAACCTGTGGAATCTGATGCTATTTCCAGGCAGATAGTGCCAGAACTGAGTTGAATTCCCTGACACCCTGCTGATGTCCCAGAATTGCTTGGTGCTGTGTGTGTGGTGGGGGGACACACCCCTCCCCCACAACATTGGAACTGGGTCCAGGAACCTTAAAAGAACAACTAATCAGAACGACAGGTTTCTTTTGCAGGTTATTTTTGTGTCTAGAAGACCTCTTTGTTCAAACAACACTTCCAAGATCTGATGTATAGTAAGAAAGAAGGGGACAAATGGTTATGGATGGCTACAAATCTTCATATTGCGTGGGAAAACAAGATTCATATTGTGAAATTCTCGATTTAATGCCCTATCAAATTGGATTCCTTCCTTGAGTTTTTAATGTAAAAAACCGCATCTTTCTTCCAGAGCTGTATGGAATTCCAACTCCCTTCTTGAGATGCTTTACTTAATTGCTATGACTTGCATTTTTAAAGCCAGACTCTAAAATTTCATTTATTTTAGGACTTTCATTCATTAGTGTTATAAGAAAAAATCAGATTTGTAGAGCTCAGATTTACTAGGAGAAGTGACTGAAGAGTGTTTACTTAATGTCAGTGAATTACCTGGACACATAGCATTTCTTCTCTATAATGATAAGATGGTCTTTAAAAGTTTGCATGAGATTTTGTTCTTATATTCTCTCCCTAACCCCCAAATGATAGATAACATCTAAATTAAATGTCATAATCCTTCCTAGGATGGTGAGAGTGAAGCTCTGTGTATAATACTTTTGGATTAACTACAGCTTAAATAACCAAAAATGCTAAATTAACCAGAACACATTCTACTGCTTCACTTTTAGGAAAAAAAGGAGCAAATGATACCAAGACAAGCTCATAACAGAGATCTAATCACCAGATGTGTACGGATGAAAATACAGGTACGAATGAGTTTCTTATACTCTTTTGGATCTGCATCTAAATTATTGTATAATGATTACTAGTATTCAAAATGTCAAAGTAGAATGCAGAATCAGCAAAAGACTGAGCAAAAAAACTTTCAATAAGAGTTAAACACTTCAGAAAAACTTATTCCAGGTGTTTCACAGTATCCTGGGTTTTGGGAGGTAAAATTCGAAAAAAAAAAACCAAACAAAACCCACAACCATTTCTCTGCATCAGAGGGATAATGACCTCAGCCACCATTTATCCATTTTGGCAAACTCATGTACTATGCATGGGGGAAAAGCCATTCCCCCATGGCTTCAAACCCTACTCAGGAGATTCCTTCTATTTCTTTGTCTCAACTGAACCTAGACAGTCTTCTGAAGGCTTCATCTGTCAGCCTGTCAAACGGGGGACATTTACACTCCAAGTGGCTCCAAAGTTTAGTGGGCCAGTGTCCTCCCCATTTCCACTGTCAGGCCACTACTCCTTCCCTCTCTAGCTAGTCAACAAATTAAATTCTGTCTCCTAGCCAGACTTCTCTTTTGAATTGTTCACTTGACATCTCCATCTAGATGCCCCTCAAACACCTCAACCTCAAGGGAACCCAGGACTGAACTCATGATTCAGCCTCTTCCCCTAAAGCTTCTCTTCTAGTAGATGCTTCCACCACTCACCTAGTTCCTTGAACCACATACCTTGGACTCATCCTTGACTCCCATTCCTACTTCTTTGATTAGATGAATGATTTCAATATAATATAGTAAATATAAAGATGGAAGCATATAAATTGCAAAATGGAACCAAGATAAGTGACATTTGATCCATCTGAGGAAGTCTACCAGTGTAGCTACCATTGGGTGACTCAGACTGTGGCCTTGCACACAAAATTCAGGCAAAGGGGTAGTCAGCAATCCAGTGCTTATCTTAGCTTCTCTCTGGCTGGTTCTTTTCTTTGTCTCCCTGAGACTGATGACCTTGGAGAACCCAAGGCAGCTTAGCAGCTCTCACCTTCCCCGAGCTGTCAGTGGAGCAGTAAGTCAGCCCATCAGGTAATCTAGGTTCCCCCCTTTGCCCCCTTGCTGTGACCATAGGCCAAATTAACATTTAGGTTCTTTTATAAGACAATGCAAATCTGGAAGATTGGTTTCCTGTACAGGGAAAAGGTGGGCAGGGACCAAATTACGAAGAGTCTTGTGTGACATATAAATTAAGAAGCACAGGACTTTGCTTTGTAACTGAGGGAAGCCTCTGGAGTTTTTGAGTCAGGAAAATGGATGCACGAGGAGACAAACTCATGCCTTTGGTTCTTTCTCCTGGACCCTCCTGCCCCCTGTTTATAGAAAATTGTGGAATTATTCATCTATAAAAAATTCTAGTGTAAGTTCACCTATCCATTAACTACAACAATGTATTGCATAATTTTTAGAAAAAAAAGAATGTCATGTTATCAAAATTACATTCAGAAAATTACTGTACTTCTTACATATTTATCTGGCCCCACTATAATCAAGGTTTTTACTCCCAAAACATTTGCTAAATATATTACCTATGTGCTAAGGATACCAACCCTGGGTCACACTTGTTCCTTTTCCTATAATAGCTGGAGTCAGGTAGTTTGTTGTCAGAAAGGGCTCTGCACAAGTCTATGAAAGAGTGTACCACTGTACTGTGTCCTTGTTGCCTGGCGCAAAGCAAAGCAATTGGGGCTTTGTTCTCTCTCCAGATGGGTTGTTCAACCCCTAGACAAATCGAGGCACTTTTGTGCTGTTATTTTAAAGCCTCGGCAGCTCCCCAACTCAGTACTGGAGTTTGGCAAGATGCTGCTCTCTGTTGAAAAGCACCCTGATTCCAAATAAATATCTGTATGAAATTTTCCATTACTTGGAAATGGTTTCCCGGTTCAAGAACCCACTGTTTAACATTCATTCCATTGATTTGTAAACATTTTGGTTGCTATGGAGATAGACAAATGGATAAACGAGGTCAAATGGATAAAGACATCCTTGGGGACGGCATGTAGTAGACAACCAAAGTTTACTTCCTAGATGTAGTTTTGTGGCTACGGAAGATCAACACGGAAGCCACTGCCTTTTATTGTGTAAACCTTCGCTCAGAGGAAAGCATTATCCTTGGCCTAGGCCATTAGCAAGGTTTTAGAAACCATAAGGGTCTCCAAGGAAGGTGGTGAATGTGGAATGAATTTGCGCTGCAAGTGATACTTTTTTTTCGTAGCGGAGGAGCTGGGGCTGAGCAGCCTTTGGAAGGCTAATGGTAGGTGAGTGAGACCTCTGAAGCTCCAGGTTTTATTCCAGAAACAGCTCTTCCACCAAGTATTCCTTATGTGCCAGCAACAGAGGCTCTGACAGCCCGGGTGGGTCCCTCGGGCGGAGCTCCAGCCCAGGGTCTGTTCCCTGAATTCCCGTCCCCTGCATGTCTCCCAGGCCCGCTGGTCCGCTGCCTCTTGCTCGCCTTTCCCAAAGTCCTTTTTTAGCTTTTTTTTGGGGGGGGGTGGGGTCCGTCAGAGTGGGCATCAATTTACATTTCCTTGTTGTCATGTCCTTGAGTCCTCCAGAGTTAAGAGTATTTGTATAGAATTACTGGCTTTTAAAGATTCCCCTTTTCTATTTTTTGCCTGTTTTAATATTTTTAAAAAAATTTATCGTTTGTTTTTTCCTTTAACGCTCTGATTATGAAAACTTTGTACTTTTATGTGTCCATGTATTTTCTTCTATAATGGCACTGGTCTGTTACCTTGTAACTTCATGATATCTTTTGTTCTATGAAATCATAATCTTTATGGTTTGTTTTCTTTCTCTTCACGTCTGCTGTGTTAGAAGCCCACGGACTAGCCTACCTTGGTTGGGATCCTGGGGATCCATTTACTATTTCTGTGTCCCCGGGGCAGGTTATTCGACTTCTCTGTATCTTTGCTTTCTCATTTGCATCACAGGACTCTTGTGAGGTTGTGAGGACTACATGAGTTGAATACGTAAAGTCCTTGAATAGTGCCTGGCTGGTATCTCCTGACAGGGGTTTGCTATTATTATTCTTATTGGGGCTATTAGTCTGCTTGCATTTTGTCTCCCTTTTGAGTAGTCCATCCATTTTCCAGTTAAAAAAAAAAATGCCCCCTCTGTTATGAACCATACTGCTATACCTATGTGGATCTCTTTCTAAGCTCTCTGTTTGGTCCCATTGATCTATTGGTCTATTTCCAAAGCAATACTTTATTGTTGTTGTTTAAGATTTATCTATTTATTTGAGGGCGAGAGCGAGTGAGAGAGAGGGAGCATGAGAGCAGGGAGAGGAGCAGAGGGAAAGAGAATCCTCAAGCAGACTCCCTGCTGAGGGCAGAGCCAGAGGTGGTCAATCCCAGGACCTTGAGATCATGACCTGAGCCGAAATCAGGAGTCCCACACTTAACGGACTGAGCCACCCAGGTGCCCCAATACTCTATTGTTTTAATTAGTATAGCTTATGATAAGTGTCTCCATCTGGTAGGACAAGACCCTATGCTTATTCAAAATTGTCTTGACTCATCATGGTCTCTTATAGTTCCATAAGAATGATGAAATCATCTTGTCAATGACATGAACATTTGCTATTTATTGGAATAGCATTATGTTTACAGATTTATTGGGAGATATTCAGCATACTTACATTGACTGTTTCTTTTGCAGCCTTCAAAAAAGATTTGCAAATTTCTTCATGAAGGTCTTGCATTTCTTTCTTTTTTTTAAATTTTTTTTTATTCTTATGTTAATCCCCATACATTACATCATTAGTTTTAGATTTGTATTTCTTTTATTAGATATATTTTTTATCTGAAGGTGTCCTGTGGTTTTGTGGCCAGCTTGAATGGATTTTTTTATTTTATGTTTCTAGTTGAATCCTCCTAATCTATAGACATGATTTTGATTTTGGAATATTGATCTTTGTCCAGAAATCTTGTTGAATTTTCTTTTTAGTTCTAATTAGTTTGTAGAGTTTCAGTGTTTTGTTTTGCTTGTTGCTCTGGTTAGGATTTCAAGTACAGTGTTGAATAGTAGTACTGATAGCATCTTTTCTGGGGTGTCTGATTTAGATGAAAATGTTTCTCAAATTTCACCCACAGTAAGCTGTTATTATAGATTTTTTGGTAGCTAGCTTTTAATAATATTAGGAACATCCCCTTCCCTTCCTTCTATGTTAAGAATATTTATCATGATTGGGTATTGAATTTTAGTGAATGCTTTCTTAATATTTATTACTGATCTTATTTCCTCCCTTATTCTGTTAATATGGTAAGTCATACTTACAGACTTCCCAAGTCCGAAACATTTGAGATTTACCTGTCTACTTTGCATTATGAGACATTTTACCTATCAGATTGGCAAAAATCTGAGGGTTTAATAACCTACTCTTATTGTTGAGGTGATGGGGAAATGGGCTTTATCATGCATTGTTTGTAGAATAATAATTTGTACAAATCCCATGGAGAGCAAATTGGAAAATATCTATCAAAATCTGCAGAATTACAAGTGCACAGATTCTTTGACCTAGTGATCCCACTTTTAGAGATACATCCCTCAGATATTTGCATGTGTGTGAAATGATGGGTGCACAACTTTATTCACTACAACATCATTTGTAATAGTAACAACAGGTGGGACACAATCAAACTGTTTACTTATAGGAAACTAGTTATGCTCTGACCCTTAGCAATTTCGAGGCATGTACCATGCTTCCATTCTGCCATGTGTCATCATCAACACTAGATCCTCATAAGCATCTCAGATTTAACATGTTTGGGATGGCTGGGTGGCTGGGTGGCTGGGTGGCTCAGTCGGTTAAGCGACTGCCTTCAGCTCAGGTCATGATCCCGCTCGGCAGGAAGCCTGCTTCTCCCTCTCCCACTCCCCCTGCTTGTGTTCCTGCTCTCACTCTCTCTCTCTCTGTCAAATAAATAAATAAAAATCTTAAAAAAAAATAAAATGTTTGGCACACAGTAGGTTCTCAATTAATATGTTAATAAATGAATGTTCAAAACTGTACACTTTCTCCCCTCCCCTGCAGCTTTCCCCACCTCGGGAAATGGCTCCATTGGGCATTTGCTCAAGCCGTAACAAAGAACCCCACATCTGACCCATCCTCAAGTCCTCTTTGATTTCCAAGACCCACCTCTGTTCCCCTGCCCTGGTTGGAGTCCCTGTCCTCTGTCATTGGTCTCCTTGCTTCTACTCCTGCCTGTCTCCAGTCTACATTGCAAGAAGCCTGACTGATCTTCATGGAACAAAAGTGGAAAGGCTTACCTCCTCCAGTCAAGATCTTTCAATGCCTTCCATTCTTCCTATTCTTTAGCTCACCTTCAAGTCCTGCATGGCCTTCCCACCCCATGCCTTACCTTGCAGCCTCTCAGTGCTCCAGCTATATCCTTTCTCTGTTTTCTCCAGCACATCAAGTTTTGTCTGGAACTCTGTCCTCTCCTGTGCAAGGCCGAATCCCATTCATCCTTCAGATTTCAGACAGATATCTCTTCTTCAGGAGCCCTTCCTTAGCCCCCAATCTAAAGTGGTCTCACCACTATATTCTCTTCTAATACCCCACTCTCTTCCTCCAGACCCCTTGTTACATTGCAGTCATACTTTGGCTGTCCTGTTCCTGAGATGGTCTGGTAAGTCTCCCTCCCTTGTCCCCTGAGCTCCGTGAGTACCGAGGCCTTCTCTGTCTTGTTCACCCCCAGCACTTTGGCACTCAACAAATGTTCGAATGAATGGCTGAGTGTTAGTGTTGTGTTGGACTGCATTTACTTCAGTCTTGTTCTGTGTATCATTTTTACATGGGCAGCCTGATGTCACCTGGCCCCCTCTGCCATCTTTGGTCACAAATTGTTTCCAAAGCTCCTCCTGACACTTCAGAGGGAGCTCACCAGCTTGAAAATTTGCCCAAGATTGGCTTGAGGTCTTCAGAGGACCAGTATCTCATCTCTTCAAGACAGGGTCTGAGTGTGCAGCCACCTTGCTGGGGGCCCCCTGGCTCCTGTCCCAGCCTGTGCTGAGGTTGCTAGCACTGGGGGTGCTTGAGACACTATCACATGGGCTGTGAGCTAGCTTTAGTTGGGATGGCTGGCTTCCTCGAATCGATGCCATGCAATAAATAATCTAGCCTCCGGTGGCTTTCACTTGATATTTCAAATGTATTTTCTATGTTAATACAGCTTCTTTCACCTTGTAAAAGGGCTGCCTAATATTCGGTCAGTCTTCAAATGGCTCCTTAATAGTTCTGCGATTAATCAATTATAAGAATATTAATAATTAAACAAAAATCAAAGCCTTACTGATTCTACTCTATTTGTACAAAAATGCTAAGATTCCCTTGCCCATCTTCTCTCCTTTCATAATCTAGCCTGATTTTAAGAAATGTATAGAATAATGAATGCTGTACTTTTTCTGTTCTGACAATTTCTTGAAAGACCATCCCCTGTTGCTGGGGAATACGTAGAAATTAAGTTGGGGATTTTTCCTACCATTCTCCCCAGAGAATGTCCGTCCCAGTAAGTAAAAACCCATTTACTATTTCCCCTCCATATTCTTACATTATTACTGAAAATGTATTTTACTTCTGTCTCCTCTCATAGAGTGAAAGTTTAAAAGACTTTTTTTGCTCTTAAGGGTTTGGTTTTCAGAGAGTAAATGTTAAATTGTAAAATGGAGGCAAGGTTTGACAGAAATTCATTCAAGATTTATAAGTATTCTAAGCACTTGAAGTTAATTCTCCATGCTTTGAAATAATTTAGTATTTTTATATTTATTATTTATTTATTTATTTATTTTTAAGATTTTACTTTTGAGTAATTTCTACATGAGGCTCAAACTCACAACCTTGAGATCAAGAGTTGCACACTCCACGGACTGAGGCAGACAGGTGCACCTAATTTAGTATTTTAAATATCAGACATTTCATCTTGTTCTTGAAACCAGTCTATGAAAATTGCAATTCCTGGTTATTCCCATCTCTTCCTTACTGTTTTCCTAATCACTTAAAGGCAGAGAGGGTGGCAGTGGGGGATTTAATAAGAATTTACAGCCATGTATGGGGAGGAGTTGGGTAAACAAAAGAAAAGGCATAGGAAGAGCATGTCCTTATTTGCTTAAGCCTTCTCCACTTTGTGAATTTATGGAGGAACTCTGCACTCTGCGAAGCTTATTCAAGGTAGGGGGAGAGAGGGAAAGCTAAGGAGCAAACATTCATGTTCTCTCTTTTCTCCAGATAAAGCTTCAGAATCATGGCAGGGGATGTGTTACGGTGCGGTGGAGTCATCCAGATAGGTTTGAAATTGTGTGTATGCGTGTGTGTGGGGGGGGGGGTGGGTGGGTCCTACTGACACACTTGAACAGGAACAGTGAGGACAGGCTACAAGCCCCCTGGGGGAGGCCTGCCCTCAGCCACATCGAGTGTGGCCCATGAATGAGTATGCAGCTTTGGTTGGGGAGCTGTCTAGGCCAATGGCCCCAAGATAGGGCTCTTGACTCCCCACCTGTAACACAGGGCATGCATGGGAACCAGTAGTAGCCTTGAGTAGACATGGAGGAGCTGAGAGAACAGCTGGACCAGAATGGGGGCTACTGAGCAGGGACCTTGATGACCAGTGGCTTTGCTGGGGCCAGCAGTAACTTGTGCCATTCATGCTATGGCACTCCATGGCCAGCAAAGGAGGATACTACCCAGTCTAGCCACCCCACCCTCATAGCCATGAAGACTACCAGCTTCCCCATACCCTTATCCATCTTTAGAAGGATCAGAGAGAGGCAGGGAAGAGTTCTGTCAAGGATCTGAACTTTATTTTTATTTATTTTTTTAATGATTTTATTTATTTGTCAGAAAGAGAGAGAGACAGAGAGAGCACAAGCAGGGGGAGTGGCCAGCAGAGAGAAAAGCAGGCTCCCCGCCAAGCAGGGATCCCAATGCGGGACTCAGTCCCAGGACCCTGGGATCATGACCTGAGCCAAAGGCAGACACTTAACCCACTGAGCCACCCAGGCGTCCCAAGGAGCTAACTTGAACTGACCACTTATTAGGAAGAGAGAATTTATGCCAGAAGTGATCAAGGCAGAATAAATTCCGAAGTTAGTTTGTCTCTCCTTTCCCAGCCAATAATCAGCATGGTATAGGCTTGTAATACTGTATCAATTATATAATTATAGCAAAATGAAAAAGTCCTTTTTTGGAGGGTACAACAGAGATGATTTTGAATAAATTTAAAATTTCTTCCAAAAAATAAAAAATAAAAAATAAAATAAAATTTCTTGCTTTAGTATTTTTTTAAGATTTATTTATTTCTTTGAGAGAGAGAGAGATTGAGAGCAAGCACAGGGCAAGGCAATGGGGAGAAGTAGAGACAGAGGGAGAGAGAATCTCAAGCAGACTCTGTGCTGTGCGTGGAGCCGACCCAGTGCTCAATCTCATGACCCATGAGATCAGGACCTGAGCCAAAACCAAGAGTCAGACGCTTTACCAACTGCGCCACCCAGGTGCCCCATCTTGCTTTGGTTTTTAATTAAACTTTTTTCCCAAGTATATATTAAACATCTCATTCCTTAATCCATATAACATATTAAGTCCTTGGGACTGATCATAATCTTCCTTTGGAGTTTTGTTTTCTGAAGACAGAATATTGTTCTCACATAGGCTTCAGACGCTGATAGTCAGGGTGAAGGCTTGCTTCCTGTCTCTCCCATGTTGAGCTCCTTAAACAACACAAGTGCAGGCCTTTGCTCATGCCTCTGACTGACAAGAATGGAAGAACTGTTCTGTTTCCCAAGTACTGACTGGCATCCACTCTTCACAGAGCCTGTAGCCATTTCCATGTTTGACTTCCTGTGATGCCATGTGGATGTAAGGAGTACATGGCTGCAACATGTCAGCTCACTACATGCATTGTCTTTCCTTGCCAGAGGACTGCCCGGGACAAGGGTTACATGCCACTTCTATTAAAGAATTACCCCATATCCCAATTTTCTTTTAAGAAAACATGGTGGAAAGGAAGGAAGAATGGATGAAAGGAAGAAAATCCATTTTATATTTAGGGTTCTAATATCCACCTGCAGTCTCCTTAGGGAATAGTGAAGCTATGTTTAAACACAGCTGCTGGTTATATAGAGATGCTAAAGCCATCTCTAGAATGTGTGATTAAATGTGTGTGTTGACTAAAGCTTGCTAATTAATTTGCATGAATTAAGAAAAGTTGTAGTGGGTTCACAGAGTCTTTAAATTTTTTTTTCTAAAGAACTCAGTTTTATAAACTTTCAAGGTCATTTGGGAAGGTCCCTTCCTGTGTTGCCCTTCTCACTGAACAGATACTGTTGCCTGAGCCAGAGCAGAGATCCCTGTGGGGACATCTGGAGACAGGCTGTACTTGTGGGAGACATCTTTGTTCATTCTCTCATTTTAATCAAGTATCTGCTGAACACCTGTTCTGAAACAGGCATTAAGCAAGGCTCTAAGAACAGAAAGTTTAAGGAGGCAGTGAAACAGTAGGGGTAAAGTAGAGCTTCCAGATGCTTTCCTAGAATTATGTATAGCACACAAGGTCAAGGCATGAAAGAAGGAGTGATCATTTCTCATTGGGGGAAGGGAAGCTCTGAAAAGGCTCTAAGAAGTGACTTGCCTTTGGGCAAAGATGATGGAGGTGTTTACTGTATAGTTGTTGGGTGGGAAGGAAGCAGGGGGAAGGAGCCCTATGGACCAAGGTCCAAAGGCTTGAAATAATCCTACCTCCTGGGAGCTGGGGACAGCTGGGTTGGGCTGGATGCACACACCAGGGAAGAGTCTCTTCTTGAATAAAGCCTTATTTTCAAAGAACGGTCATCTCTTTATGGATTTTTGCCCAGATCTCATTGTCCAGAACATGATCACATGCGGAGCTGTACATATTTAACTGGGCATATCATGGTACCAAAAAAACCCAAATTTGCTATTGAAGGGAAGAGTGGATATTGGGCAATCAACTAGTCATATTGGCTGTGATGAGTGTACTATTTATAATTATTATTATATGATCTTGGAGCATTTACTTCTTCAGGCTTCAATTTCCTCATCTCTAAAATGCGGTGAGTAGCGACTACCTAAAAGAGTTATTTTGAGAGCTAGAAATGATGGATATAAAGCATCTGGGACATAGCAGGTACTCAATAAATAGTGGGAGGGAGGTTCTTGTTCCTCTCCCTTTGGTTCCTCTCCTTCACTCCCTTTTTCTCCTTCTTCAAATACCTGCCTCACTTTCCCTCCTCTTTAGTTTTAGGGTATATGGAAACATCTGGAAAGCTTGGAGACTATATTTTACAGTTTCAAATAAAAATTCTTCATCCTGCCAGATAGTTCATATTATCTTTGTTCTGCAATTAGGTGATATCTTTTTTGAAAACATCATGTAGTGTTTATAATGATTTGTCTTTAGCCACTAATGTAAATAAAGATGTAATTAATGCTTGAATTAAATGTCATCATATTGAGATACATACTGAGATTCATAGAGAATGTGTCTGAAGAAGTCAGAATTAGGTCATTTGAATTCTTGGTGAAAGGGAAATAGAATTTATTAAGTAAGTGATTTACGTCAGGTTCAGTGCTAGGTTCTTTACCTGCTTTATTTAATGTTTTCAAAGGTCCCCTGAGGTAAGTATTATTATTATTTGTTCTTCCCCTCTGTTACAGACTGAATGTTTGTGTCCCTAAAATTCATATGTTGCAATCTAATCTCCAATGTGATTGTGTTAGGAGGTAGACATTTGGGAAGTGATGAGGTCATGAGGGAGAAGCCCTAATGAATGGAGTTAGTGTCCTCATTAAAAGAGTCCCCAGAGAGCTCCCTTGCTTGTTCCACCACATGAGGGCATAGCAAGAAAAATGTCATCTCTGAACTAGGTCATCATCTCACCAGACACCAAATCTGCTGGCAATTTGATTTTGGACTCTCCAACCTCCAGAACTGTGAGAACTAAATTCCTGCTGTTTGTAAGCCACCCAGTTAGATGAAGAAACTGAACATATTTATTCGAATTGTATTTGCTTGCTTGTAACTGAAATAACAGTAGTTTAAACGAGGTGCAAGTTTGACTTGCCTCTCATGTAAAAGATGTCTAGTGTTCATGAAGATGTAGATTTTTTAGAGGCTAGCCAGCCTGGCTCTCGGCTGAAGGACAGAGCCAAGTAGTAACCCAGCTATCCTAAAACCACAACTTGGAGTCTTGACCACAATGCAGTCTGCATCCTGTAGGTAGATACATAAGAAGATTCAAATGTTTAGGTATTAGGAAGCCCCCACATTTAATTTATAATGTATTGTGAAGAAGTGCCTGGATTGGACTTGTTTATTAAATGTTATACTATCTTAAAAAAATTTAAAAAGATGTTCAGTGTTCAAGAGTTAGGCCTAGAACAGCAACTCCACAGGCAATGGACTCAGGCTCCTCTAGTCTTTATGCTCTTCCATGGGGCTTCCTCTGTGGTGCTGAGCCATGATCCAAGATGACTGCTATGCCCAAGAATAGATGCTAGATGGTAGTTTGTGCACATTTTTATCTTCACTAGATAATTTCAAGTTGTTCTGGAAATCACAATCTTTTCAATCACATGTGGAACATTTAAAAATATTGACTATGAACTAGGCCATAAAGCAAACCTCAGCACATATCAAAGAGTCACTATCATACAGGCTACTTTCTTTAACTAGAATGCATTAAAATTAGAAGTCAATGTACACTTGGAAATTTTGTGACAGATTTTTATAAATAATGGATGAATCAAAGAAGAACTCAGCCATATTTAAAATGAAGTGAAAATGACTTATATGAATATTTGTGGTATCCAGCTAAAGTTGTACTTAATGGAAAAGTTATAGCCATAAAAACATATGTGAGAAATGTTTGACTCAAGAATAGAGAGGGGCACCTGGCTGGCCCAGTCAGAAGAGGGTGTGACTCTTGATCTCAGGGTCGTGAGTTTGAGCCCCATGGTGGGGGCAGAGATTACTTAAAAAATAAACTTAAAAAAAAGAATAGAAAAAAAAAACCAAGGACAAGAACCTAAAATAATTGAAGAAAAGAAATAATAAATGCCTACAGAAGCTAATAAACTAAAAAAAAAAAAAAAAAAAGAGCAAAGACAAGCAAGAAAACCAAGAGCTTGTTTTTGAAAAGAGTAATAAAGTAGGATAACTGCTGGCAAGATGACTCAAGAAAAATGAGACAAGATGCAAATATATGATATGAACTATAAAGGGGGCTATAACTATAAATTTATGACAGATTTTAAAAGCCAGAAGAATACTATAAATAACGTGTATATCTATAAAACTTAAACAAAATGAATAATTTTCCAAGTATATAAATCTGAATAGTATGTAAGGTATGGTCCTGCATTTTATTAACTGTATATTTATATGTAAATATTATCAAAGAAAAACTGTTAAATATTTTGTAAGTGGTTAACTAGGGGATACAAATTTAGGAATTTTTATTATTTTTATCCATCAAAGTTTTCTAATTCTCAACAGTAAATATAGATTTTAAAACCCACTAAGGGCTGGTTAGGGAGGGATGGAGGAAGCCCCCAGGGGTCACACTGCCTTTAGCACACTCGGAGTTTACATTCTAGCGTCCCATCATGCACCTCTTGCTCTGGCAGGGATGTCCAGGCCGCCATGCTGTGTGATGTTCCCAAACCCATTCTCTACCCTTCCTTCTTCAGTGAGCTGTTTCTCCAACTGACAGGTTTTCTCACCCTAGGACAGAGACCCTTGCATCTATGCAGCCTTATCCCATTCCCCTGGACCATTTCCAGTCCCCCAAAGTCCAGGCTTTTGGGGAGAAGAGGGCTGAGCACCCGGGCACAGATAGTGTTGGGCCTGGTCAAAGGACACAGGATGTTAGAGTCACACAGACATGGATTCATATCCCTCTCTGCCTCTTTCTGGCTTTATGAAGTTGGTCCTGTTCCTTAGCTTCCCTCATCTTCAGTTTGTTGGTGATAATACCCATGTTCTAAAACGAGATAAAGAACATAAAGCAACCACCATACAATGGGTGCTCAGTAAATGTGAGTTCTTGCCTCTGCTGTTAGTTATTTGCCTGTGGTTATAACTAATTTACTAGTAAGCCTGGAGTGTTGGGAAAGGATGATTCACCTGTGTATTGCTAATGCTTAGCATGTGGGGCTTAGCATTCCTAAACTGGAGCATGGTTGGGGCAAAGAGTTGGAGAGGCAGCGCGTATTCGCAATTAATCAGGTACCCCAGCTAAAAGCTGTACTTCCGCTACCAGGAGAAACGGTAACCAGAAACTTTCCACGGACTATAAACATTTTACTAAGGGAAGGAGGGTATGAATTTTCAGCTGATTGCCTTAGAAGAATGTCAGGGTCCATGGAAGAGAACTGCTTTTCCTTCAGGGAACCACACACAGAGGCTAGCAGGAAGTGAGGCTGCCCCCTGTCAGACATGGTAGGGGAAGGCAGAGGATGAGAAGTCATGGAATGAGAATTTGAGAAATTTCTCCTGATGTGCTGGGGGAAGAGATGGCTGGGTGAAGGTCTGGACAGGCATGGGGTTGGCCAAGGCATCACGTCAGGTGGGTGGGAATTGAGAATTCAGTCCGAGCAGGAATTCAGAGTCACAGGAGACTTTAAATCTCCCTCTTACCCCATGCTAGTCATTCTTAAAAATTTGGGACATGTGCTAGATTTTCTACTATTTGTGATGAATGCCTGAACCATTTGGGAAAAGAGGATTCCAGAAAGCCAGAGGAAATGGGGGATGTCCGGGTTGGCTGTGAAAAGTTGAGTAACACTCTCTCCATGTGCTGGGGGTCTAAAGAAATGACTGTTTCATCATTTCCTCTGAGAGCAGGAATTTGAGCTGAACTTTGCTACATTGTGTGGGACTTGGGTAAGATTTTGGTAGATCTTTCAGGGTCTTATGATGAATCGGACCCTAAGAATCAACTTTAGTTCCTCATTGGTCTAAAAATGCCTGTTTGCACTAAGGGTTTCTTTGGGTACTGCAGACCATTTCCTTCTCTGCAAATTTGGAGATTGCTCTTCTAAGAGGTGTTGCTCCTCCCACCTCTCTGGCTGCCTCTGCAGCTCCTGCTCCTTCTTCCCTTGTCCCTCTCCCGGCAGCTTGAAGGGAGGCCCACTACCGCTCCTGGGAGCCTTCCCTGGCCTTGGCTCCTTGCTCAGTTCATACTCACCACATCCATTCCCAAGGCTGTGCCTCTTCCATAAGGCCAGGGACTCTCAAGATGAAGGCCATAGCAGCTGTGTTCTGGATGCTCACTTCTGCATGAGTTTCTGAGTGCCTTCAACTCACAGTAACCCAGACAATGAGATGATCTCCCTCCTTCTCATCTATTTAGACTACCAATGGTCTGATGGCCTGACAATGCTCCCAGTCACCAGGACTAGATCCTTCATGGTGACAGGTAACTCCTGTCCTGCCTCATCACCTGCATCTGGCCACCTGCTCCTCTCCCACACTGTACTGCTGACAGGGTGGGCTCTTGGAGGGACTGTAGTTGACCTCTCTGTGTCTTTCTTAGGTATCAATCATTTCCATCCCTCCACAAACTCTTATCTTTGACTGTCCAAACCTTAGGGTGAGTGAGATATAATGTTTGCCCCCATGATGCTTTACCTGCTTCTCCAGCCGAGCATATTGCCCCTCTCCTGTGGACCCTCCACATCAGTTTACCCACATATTCTCATGTTGTACAGCATGCTTTCTTTGTATCCTATTTACTGACATCTATGCAACATTCTTCCATCTGCACTGTGAGCTCAGTGTCAGCAGGATGTTTATCTGATCCATCCCCTTTACCCCCTCAGGGTCTGGTACATGTTTGGGCCCTATAAGTGGGTTTTGTGGGTGTCAACACCCTATGTGCATCCTTGCCTATCTCCCCAGCTTGTGGATAACTTTCTTGAGGACTGGACTAAGCATGATTCATCTCTGTGTCCATGACATCAACTGAGCACTGTGCTGGCTTGACCTAAGTATATGATAAGTGTTGAATTGAATGGTTGAATGTAACCCATTAATCACTTAGTGTTTACTGTACCTAGAAGAACTGTAACATTAAAAGTTTTGGATAAAGCAGGTGAGCCTTTATCCAAAGGATAAAGTGGGGCTAGAGATGGAGGAGGGACTCTAGGAGAATGTAGTGTGACAGGCTTTAGATGGAGGAAGCCTTTAGATGGAGAGAGGAATCAAGAAGACAACTGGTTTGACAGCATGGAGGTCTCTGGGAGGCTATGGAGAACCATTTTTCTTTGGGAGAAAAAGAACACAGGCCATTTTGGAGTACACAGAGGAGATGTAGAAATGGAGAAAAAGAGTATTGATAATTTTTCAAGAACTTTGCCTATAGAGAGGAGGAGTTATAGAGAGGAGAATAGATATGAAAGTGGGATAGAGAGGGACTTTTCTTTTACAATGGGATACACCTGACTATGTATAAAAGCTGATGCAGTGGATAAAGAACTAAGAAACTTAACTACATAAAAAATATTTTTGCATAATAAAAGCAGGTGAAACTTCTGGAAAGAACATTTGCAACACACCTAATAGGTGTAAAACATGGTTTGGACTATACAAACTGATATGCAAAAAAATGTTATTTTATTTTCTTAACTGTGTTCAACGTGTTCTTCAGCCCTCATTTCTATATGTAGAAGATAGACCCATCAAAAACCACAACAATTAGAATATCCCCTCAGTGTAATTTAGTTGTTTTTAATGTATTCATCCTTAAAACCCAGATCATCTGTTCCGTCTTCAAAGGATCCATTCCTTCTTGGTGCTTCCCTCGACCTTTGTACATACTTCTATTGATCACCATCACACTGTTTGTAATTACATACAACACAGCTGTGTGTCCAACTTGACCTTGGGTTTGTTGAGAGCAAGGACATTCTCAGTGTCTAATATAGGCATGTCACCTGTGTATATTTGTTGACTCTTGGTCGATTAATAGTCATTTAAGTCCCCTGTGTGCTACAGTGTTTGGAGTATTAGGTGGGACTATTTCTGCATTTGTCACATTTCTAAAAATCATGTAGTAGTAATTAAATTTTTTGTCCCTGCTTGGGAGTTTTTTCAAGTCTCAAATTTCTCTTTGATTCCTCCTCCATTCACTCCTCCTTTTTCTCTTCTTTCTTTTTAACTGAAATAAGTTGAAATAAACAGAAAGATGCACAGAATTTAAGTGTGTAGCTCACTGAATATTTTTTGGGGGGGGAGGGGCAGAGAGAGAGGGAGAGAGAATCTTAAGCAGAGTCCACACCCAGCGCAGAGCCAGAGGCAGGGCTCAATCTCACGACTCTGAGATCATGACCTGTGCTGAAACCAAGAGTCAGATGCTGAACCGACTGAACCACGCAGGTGCCCCACAATGAATTTTGACATGCATGTGCACCCAAGCGATCCCTCTCAGATCCAGACCCAGAACATTTTCTGGCCTCAGTGGGCTCCCTGATGCCCCTTCCTAGCCAGACTTCACTTTCTTCAAACAGCTACATTCTGATTTCTAGCACCATAGGCTAGCTTTGCCTGTTTTTGAACCTCATGTAAATTGAATCATACAGCTTATATTCCTTTGTGTCCGGCTTTTTTTGTTCAGCCTTATGTTTGTGAGATGCAAACATGTTGATCGTTCTTTTTCATGGTTATGTTGTAATTCTGTATGAATGATAATTATGGTTTTAGTACCAAAATGTTATTATTATTGTTACTTTAGAGAAAAGGCCTTTTCTAAACCTACACTAATATTTTGCTACAAATAGGTTCGGTTTTGTAATATTTTTCCTATCCTAAATGGGTCACTAAAACATAAGTGAAAAAGTGTCCATTTTCAGAAAACATGATTTAAAAATATGCAAATAAAAATTAATAAACACTTAATTTAGTTCCTTTCCATAGAATTGGGCAAGAAGTTGATCTTCCAGATTCAGGGTATAGGACAAGGCTGAATGTTAATACTGGACTATGGGAATAGCAGGGAGTAGGCTTCTTGAGTAGAAAGCTCCCTGCCTGATGTGCTGTTTTATGTCTCCCCACCACTCCTTGCTTCAATGATTTCTAGTGAGATGAGTCAGAAAACGACTAAGGAGGGCCCCAGACTCTCCAAGAACCAAAAGTTTTCAGAACACTTCAGCATACATTGCTGCCCACCATTCACCTTCCTCAACTCGAAGCGTGAGATCGTGGATCGGAAATACAGCATCTGTAAAAGTGGCTGCTTCTACCAGAAGAAAGAAGAGGACTGGATCTGCTGTGCCTGCCAGAAGACCAGGTAAGTGGTCTGCACTGCCCACTCGGCACCTGGCTGGGCACTGGCCTGCAGTCTCTCAGCAACATGCCCCCCTCCTGTTCCACTCTGGTGATTTCTGGGCTGCTCTTCCCCCAGTGCCCTGCAGTCCACTCCCTGTTAGGTTCTGCCACTGGAAGGTACTGGAGGGCTATTGGAAGGTGGGAGGGGGAGCAGGGCCTGCCTCCCTGTTTCCAGCTCCTGTCAGTATCCCTTAAGCAGCAGAAGAGAGCCATGGCTCCAGCCTCCAGCTTCTTTTGGCCCCCTCAGACGCCGTGCAACGTCCCCTCAGAAGCCCAAGCATCAGCCTGCTGCACCCCCCGCGGTGGTCAGAGCACCAGCCAAGCCACGGTCCCCTCCGAGGTCCGAGCGTCAACCACGCCCCCGCCCAGAGGTCCGACCACCACCAGCCAAGCAGCGCCCCCCTCAGAAGTCCAAGCAGCAGCCGCGCAGCAGCCCCCAGAGAGGGCCAGGCACCAGCCGTGGGGGGTCCCCCATCAAAGCTTCTAGGTTCTGGTAACACCATCTCTTCCCTTTTGTTCCCCCAGCCCTAAGGTTAGTAGCTGCCTCCTGTGTTTACTAACATCTCGTTTACCTCAATAGTCCTCTCTTGGCCTTACCAAACCTGTGTCAATTCCTTGCATTAAATCCCCTCGTATGAAATACCTAGTGTGGCTTGTATTTTCCTCATAGAGCTGCCGGAACAGTACTTCAGATGGCAGTATCCATTGCTTCTTTTGTCTAGGCGGACTGCAATTGATTAATTTATCAACTCAGAGTATCCACCCCAGTAACAGATTGTGAGACTGAGGCCCTCCATCACTGTGCCTCAGAGAGAGGAGGAAGGGTGACTCTAGGGATATTTGTGCATGTGTAAAAATGGAGAGGTTCAGCCAGTTCATTCATCCATCCTCCTGACAGACTTCGTCTGATGTTAATCTCAGTGACAAGATCATTCCTTCATTTATTCAGTCATTCAACAAACTTGATTGCATACCATAGAGTTCCACATATCATGCAGGGGGGTAGGACTACAGCAGTGAATAAGCTAGGTTGTGACTCACCAGAATGAAGAAGAGAATAGTTGGTCAAAGTGTAGGGCATGATTGCCTTAATACTGTCATAATCAGTAAGTACACTGGGCTATGGGAGCCTGGAGCAGGCTGCCCATCTGGGGCCTCAGAGAGGAGGTTAGGCTAGGGTAAGCAGAGAGTAAAAGGAGGCCATGCAGAGAGAAAAGGTGAACAAGAGACATGTTTGTCTGTCCCATCTGAGGCAGGTCAGCTTTCTTCTTCTTCTTCTTCTTTTTTAATAGACTTCATTTTTAGATCCATTTTAGGTTCACAGCAAAATTGAGTGGAGGGCACAGAGATTTCCCATATACGCCCTGCCCACACATGGCAGGCCAATCTTTTAGTCCTTTTAATATTTGGAAATGAAGCTGTTTTGCAGGTTAATAGTGGGTGCTAATTGTATTTGAGATTCTCATACCTACTCTGCATAGCATGTTACTGTGTGTGCATGTCATGGGCTGTTTACCAGTTTACTATGCAGAGGAATCAACCCAGGAGCATGTTAAAGATGCCCCCAGAGAATCTAATTCCTTGGGTCACTGATGAGGTCTGGAGAAGTGCATTTCCAACAAGCAGCACCTCCGCCCCAGTATAGTGACACAGATAGTACACAGACCACCCTTTGAGAAGCACTGATCTAACCCATCCATAAATAAATGATCCACATTATCTGTAATGCACAGTAAAGACGTGGAAGGGGCCACATGTATGACACTAAAAGTGAAAGCATTAAAAAGATGCAAGATCAGGTGAGGTTAATTTGTGAAGGAGGTAAGAGGCTGCCAGTCTTTAACCCTGAAAGAGGAAGTTGTATGCCGGGTTACCTAGTCATTAATCAGGGCCTCCCAAGGGGCCTGAGTCCAAGGGGGCTGGCCAGGTAAGTTGCCATATATGGAAGTGGTTAGGAAGTGTGAGTAGCAGAGGAAACTAATTGGACACATGGCACATCATCTGTGGGGGTGGCTTCAAGCCACATTTGCAGTGAGTTGCATGATGGCTGCTTGGGTGGCTGGAGTTCAAGCAGGAAACAGATGCAAGACCATGAAGGCCAAGTTCATCTGTCTGCACCCAGCCCGCTGGTTTTATTCACCTAAACTCCAGAGACATTCTAATGTTGGTGTAACTTGATTCCCTCAGTTAACTATTCTTATTAGGTATCAGGCTGTCCGTGCCTTCTCAGTCCTTTTGGCTCACCCGGGACGGGGGACCCGGAAGTCTCTGTTCATAATGGTCCACAACATTGAGGATGCACTATTTGAGCCCTTCTCAAGACACTTATTTTTCCTTCTCAGATTCCCAGAGGTCCTGAGGAAATGCATTAGAGCCATTGCTTCACCACATTGTTTACTCCCTCTGTTGATACTGGTTGGCTGTTCCCAAATCAAAGGGGTGGGAAGGTTAATGGGAAAGAAAATGCACTCTTAAGCAGAGCTACTAAACTGCACTTGGAGAAAGGGTCAAAAAAGAGTTTCTGAAGCAGACTTTCTGATATGTTGCCATTCCTGAGTTCTGACCTTTAAAGGTTAAGCAAATATTGACAAAGGCCTATTGGATCCTTAGTAGCTCTCTTGGATAGATCTCAAAAACCAGAGAATATTTAAATCTTAGGATCTGATTCGTGTAATTCCTTGCAGCCTGATTGAACAAGGTAGCATTCTTGTATCTGATGGGAGGAAACCCTGGCATCTTCCTTTTAATTTATTCTACTTTCAATTCCTCAAGATTTTAGGATTTCACAGGTCATCCATGTGTTAGGGTTAACACATGTTTCCTGGACCAAACCTCTCTTGGCTCCTCAGTGCTCTGCTTTAGGTGCAGGGGATCTGTGGTTTTGTGATTGATTTGGGGCCAGTCACACAACTTTGAGCAGTGCCATGTGTGCCTTTGACTCATTCTTTCACAAAATGTCTTGTACCAAATTGAGCCCTGCATACCAGAAGCTTGGAGGACCAATCTATTTCTACATGTATTTGCAAGCCTATTCATCAAGATCATGTGAATAGCACGGCACCAAGCTCTGGGCAATCAAAGGAAATGATGTATGCCCCTGGTCCAGCTGCTCATGGTATTTATGAGTGGCTCCTCCCTTGGTGATGCTGCTCTTCCCTCCAGGAACCACCCTGAGTTTGGCTGCTTCCATCCTGCCTGGTCCTTGCCTGATCCCTTTCCTCCTCCAGCTGCTTTTTTACCCTCTTGTCTCATTTCAGCAGATGATAAAATCAAAGCCCAGGAAAGTAACTGATTGCTAGAAGGTTAAGGTTCTAAGTGGTTTCAGGTTCTCCACAGAATTTGGTCTTTCAGAGACAGAGTGCTTTAGCTTTGAGTCTCAAATTGAAGCAAGCAGGGTTTGGTGTTTTATTGATCATGCATTGTCCTGAGCTAGACATGGCAGTGCATTGCTTCTAAAGGTTAGGACAAGCACACCCACTGAATGACAACATGTTGGTTACATTGGTAATGGAGTAGAAACCATTCTATATATATATATATACATATATATATATATACACATATACACACACACACACATATAGTTTTGAGTTTGTTTGGAATTATCAGGACTGCCAAACAACAATGCAATTATAAACACTTACATATTTGACAAGCTAGAATTTACTTCTGAAGAGCACTTACCCAGAGCAATTACTCTGATGGTCTGATGGTCTGAGAGTGTGCACTGACTGAACCAGGTATTGGGGCTAAGCTTCAGCTGTTAGATGGGGGTACCTGTCTCCTTTTCAGGTGTGCAGGCCCAAACTTATTCCAGACACTTTCTATGACATGACTTGTCCTTGCTTTGTCCTTCCTGATGCCAAAAGATACACTCTGCACTTTGTTCTTCTGGAAAACCATGGATCATTTTCTCTTTCTTTGCACAGGACTGGCTAAGCTAACCCTTCTGGTCCCTTTTCTGAGCCTCCTTGTATTTACACAAGCAAAAACACTGACTTTGTACTCATGTCTTAGAAAGAATTTATTTCTTACATGCTTGTGGAAAAACCCCACGCAGACATATATTATGCTTAATTGTATCCCAGTGTTTACACGCTGGCAATCTATTTTTGGTCTCATCAGCCAAACAGAATCAGAAATTCATCTATCATTGCCCAGGTAATGGCAGAGTTAGGGAAAGAGCCTGAGTACTTTGCTCTTAGATCAGGCTCTGGTGGTTCTGCCTGCTTCTCAGATCACATTATTGCTTTTATGAGTTCGGATGACTGAACTCTTGAGTCTTGCCCTACCTAAGTCATAAATCCCTTCCTGTCCAGGAGCAGGCTTCTACACACTACACGTAGCATAGTGCCTGTGTAGAGAAGGCACTCACAGATGCCTGGGTTAGCCAGAGAGATCTCTGGTTCGATGAGCTGTGTGCATTCTTCCATTCTGACAACTCCTGCATGGTCCCATGTCCTTAGTCTAGACCACATGGTTAACCACTCTCTCAACAGCCTTAATGCCATTGTTGTTCATCATCCAGCCACACTCATCCCACAAATCCCTCACCTAGATCAAGCTGATGATCCATGTGCACTACTCCAACTTTCAGCTGCTGAGCTCAGTCATGGATGCAGAGAGTTGCTGAGCACAGCTAGGAAAAGCCTATAGCCTTAGGGGTTGGTGCTACCACCAGTGGATGAGCACCTGCCTCTCTCTAGACTAGTTTTCCTCCACCAGCCCCAACATGTTTATCAGGATATGCATCTGTCTTTCAATCCTTCCTTTTAGCCTCAGAAGAGGAAGCATTTTTTCTTGATCAGGTCAACCCCTCCTTTCCCCTACTCATGTGTGATCTGTGTGATCTTCCTCCCCCCACTCATGTTTCTCCAGGGTCTTGCTGAACCTCCCTGACCACTTCAGCCTTTTTCTATTGTCTAAAGAGAAAGCACTTTAGGTTTTAAACATGTTCAGCTGTCTCTTAATGACTGAATTCACCTCTGGCCCTGTCCTGTCTCTCCTCTTCTCAGGCAAATTTTTAAAAATAGTGTAAATTCATCACCTTAACTTCTCTACATTGCATTTACTCTTCAACTTACTGTGCTCTGATTCTTCCCATAGCACCTCACTGGAATTTCTCCTGCTCCTTAATCCCCATCCTCCACTTTTGGCAACCATCAACCTGTTCTTTTTATCTATGAGTTTGGTATTTGTCTTTGTCTGGCTTATTTCCCTTAGTGTAATGCCCTTAAGGTATATCCATGTTGTTGCAAATGGCAGGATCTCATTCTTTTTTTTAATGGCTGAATAATATTCCATTGTATATGTAAACCACAATTTCTTTATCCATTCATCCATTCATCCATCAGTGGACACTTAGGTTGTTTCCATATCTTGGCTATTGTAAATAACACTGCAATGAACATGGAGGTGCATATATCTCTTCGAGTTAGTGTTTTCATTTTCTTTGGATAGATACCCAGAAATGAAATTGTTGGATCATACAGTTGTTTTATTTTAATTTTTTTGAGGAACCTCCATACTGTTTTCCATAGTGGTTGCACCAATTTACATTCCCACCAACAGTGCACAAGGGTTGCCTGTTCTCCACATCTTTACCAACACTTGCTATTTCCAGTCTTTTTGGTAATAGCCATTCTAAGAGGTGTTGATGATCTCTCATGTGTTTTTGATTTGCATTTTTTAAAAAAGATTTTATTTATTTATTTATTTGAGATAGAGAGAGAGAGAAACAGCATGAGAGGGGAGAGGGGCAGAGGGAGAAGCAGGCTCCCCGCTGAGCCGGGAGCCTGATGGGGGACTCGATCCCAGGACTCTGGGATCATGACCTGAGCCGAAGGCAGTCGCTTAACCAACTGAGCCACCCAGGCACTGTGATTTGCATTTTTCTGATGGTTAGTGATGTTGAACATCTTTTCATGTACCTGTTGGCCATCTGTATGTCTTCTCTGAAAAAATGTCTACTCAAACTCCTTTCTTCACTTTCCTCCCTCTCTAAATTAGAAGCCATGGCTCAACATTTTTCTCTCTTTCAAAAATACCCTATAGCCCCCCGACCCTCTGAATATCTGTCTCATATCTTTGGAAAAACTCTAACTTTGGATGAATCCAGCCATCTGTCTTCACCATGTCTGTTTCCAGGCAGCTGAGTCTCACTGGAAAATAACACACATCAGGGCAGTAGTAGTTGGGTATAAGCAGGATTTTGCTCATCATATCACTTAGCACTATTAACTTTTGGGCATAGTTCAGTTACGTGCATTCAGATAAAGGAGAAAGCCATGGACCCCAAAAGTGTCATGTATATATGTGGAATATACCCACCTACTCCCACACATACCCTACATATATCAGGTTTATTGAGATATAATTTGCATGCAGCAGCATTTGACCTTTTTGGCAAACAGTTCTATACACACAATCATGTAACCACCATTACAGTTGAGACATCGGGTATTTTCATCACCTCCTCCCCCCACCAAATTTCCCTCATACTTCCTCTTTGCAGTCAATCTCCAAACCCCTGACAACCACCAATCTGTTTTCTGTCCCTATAGTTCTGTCTTATCAGTCTAAAATATCATGTAAATGGAATTGTACAGTATGTACCTTCTTGAGTCTGGCTTCTTTAACTTAGCATAATGCATTTGAGATTGAACCATGTTGTTGCGTGAATCAGCAGTTTTTTTCATTTTCATTGCTGAGTAGTATTCCATGATATGCATGTACCTATCATAGTTTTCCATTAACCAGTTGGAGGGTATTTAGATTGTTTCCAGTTTGGTTCTTATGAATAAAGCTGCTGTAAACATTCATGTGAGTGTAAATTTTCTTTTCTCTTGAGTAAATAACTAGAACTGGTATTGCTGGGCCTTATGGTAGGTATATGTTTAAATGTGTAAGAAACTGCTAAATTGTTTTATTTTGTATTCCCACTAGCAATATGGATGCTCTGCATTTTGTCAGCTTTTAAAATTTTATCCATTCAAATAAATGTGTAGTGCTATCTCATTATAGTTTTAATTTTGTATTTTCTTAATGACTAATGATACTGAGCATCTTTAAATGAACTTATATATCATCCACCAAAAATAGGTGATATTTATTTATTAGCCAAGTGTGTGCTCAATCGTTTGCCCATTTTAGAAAGCGGGTTTTTATTGTTCTTATTATTTTGTTTTGGGAGTTTAAAAATATATCTGGATATATTTTAAATGTATAATCAAATATAACAAATTCAATATATTTATGTTATATATATGTTTTGCAAATATTTTCTCCCAGTCTGTGGCTGGCTTGGCTTGCTTTTTCATTTTCTTAACAGTGTCTTTTGAAGAACCAAAGTTTTAAATTTTGATGAAGTCCAATTTATCGATTTTTTCCTTTTATAGATCATGCTTTTTGTATTGTATGTAAGAATTCTTTGCCTAACCCAAGGTCACAAAGATTTTCTCCTATGTTTTCTTCTAGAAATCTAAAACTTTAGGTTTACATTTACATTATTGTCCATTTTGAGTTAATATTTTGTAAATAGTGTGAAGTATGGATTGAGGTTCAATTTTTTTTGCATATGGATATTCAGTTGTTCCAACACCATTTATTGAGAAGATCCTCCACTGAATTACTTTTGCAATTTTGTCAAGAGTTGGTTCACTAAATGTATGAGTTTATTTCTGGACTTTCTATTCTGTTCTGTTAATTTATATATCTTTCCTTTACCAACTTTATTACTATAGCCTTATAGTAAGTATTGAAATCAGTTTAGTGTGAATTCTCCAACGTTGTTCTTTATTTTTGGAATTGGTTGTGACTATTCTAGTTCCTCTACTTTTCCATACAAAATTTAGGGTCATTGTGTCAATTTATACAATATATTCTGGTAGAATTGAATGGGGTTGTGTTGAGTTTATAAGTCAACTTGGTGAGAAGCGTAACAATATTGAATCCATGAACATGATATATCTGTACATTCATTTAGGCCTTTTTTTGTTCTGCATTTTCAGCATACAGATCTTGTACATATTTTGTTTGCATTATAATGAAGCACTTCATGCTTTTAGGTACTATTAAAATAGTACTTTTTTCAATTTCAATTTTCAATTGTTTGTTGCCAATATATAAAATATAATTGATTTTTGTATATTGATCATGTATCTTGTGATCTTGCTAAACTCGCTTAGTCTAGCTTTTCTCTGGGGCAGACTCTGGGATTTTCCACATTGACAATCATGTTGTCTGTGAATTTTTTTCTGCCTTTTTTTTTTCCTTTTCAATATACATGCCTCGTTTTTGTATGGTTTAAACTACCATTTCACTTGGAACATTTTCTTCTTAGAGAAATATTTTAACAAGATTAAGTCCTTGCAAAATTGGCTTTCTGGAACATTAAAGGAGGTTAAAGCCCAAATTAGATGCTCTGCTATGTGGACAGTCTTTATAATTTTCATCCCTCAAAGCTGTGCTACAACAAGATGACTAGGGCATTTTACGTAGGGTTTGACTTTTGTGTAATAATGACCTGTTATTTTCTTGTTTTGAGTTGGTCAATGGGGATGATGTACAGAATATTTCACGTAGGCATAGAACTCCTCCTCTCCTGTGTCTGCAGAATCATCATATTGTCATTGCTAAGGAGCCTTGGCATGGCCCTTTGACTTAAGAGTCTTCACACCTCTTGCTATCAGATGTCCACCTCTCCCCTGGGCTTGTCTGGTACTTCCACTACTACATTTCAGACACAGTAGTGTGCATCTCCCTTGCTGGAGTGTGCAAGAGTCAGGACCTGGGACTCTTACACTCATATCCCCTGATTGGCTGATGTTATCGACCAAATAAGACTTATACATACAACCTACCTATTATTCTGGCACAGTGGGAAGGGCAAAGACTCTGATACCAGGTTTGAGTCTGAGCTCTGTTGTCTGTCAAAGTTATTCTTTTAAAGCTATATTTTTCCCACTTGTAAATGAGGATATTATCTTCCTCATCAGTTATTAATGTAAAGTGCGTAGTTCATTATCTTATCCTGTTAGGTAAGTGGATGTTATTAGAACTGTTATTTAATAGATACATTGTGTCATTTAATTCTGACCACTAGCAGATCCTCCCCAACTCAGTTGCTTCCCCTGGTTGAATTGGAGTTAATGGACTATTGCTGCACAATTTGGCCACCCCTGGTGGCACCTATGTAGCTGCTATTGCCATTGGAGGGCTAATTAGATAATAAGCTGCTCACACCATCTAAGATGCCACAGTGGCTGACTGCAGTGCTACTTGCACAGGGTGATGCCTGGGATCTGTGAGCTTCCATGTCAGTGTCAGCACCCAGGGTTTCATATCTGACATGATTTTTGGGGGGTTCTATTATGAATAGGCTGTCGTGTCTGGCATTCATGGAAGCAATCCAGAAAATGTAGAGATTCTCTTCTCAAATTTCCAGGGATGTGTTCCGACCTTCTCAGGCTACAATTCATTCTACAAGTTTCAATAAAGTGTTTCTTCTTTTATTTTTCTTGGTATCCAGCCCTGTTAGCTTGATATATAATTTGGGGTTTTGGAAAATGGTATTGCTAACACCTGAATATGAATCTTATTTCTAATTTTAAACACCAACCCCCAAGTTATAGGAAAAGCTGTGCTTCTCGTAAGTTTAGTTTTCAGTGTCAAAAGTATGGCAAATTCTTAATGTGTGTATCTTGGTGGGGTTTTTTTCTTGTTTGTTTTTTAAATTAAGAACTTTGATTATGTTCTGAAACTATTTGACATGGCCTCATTTCCAAGGTGGTCACATGGAGTTCTGTTGTCTAAATAAATTGTGGTTAATATATTGCAATCCCTCAGTTGGAGAGCAAGCTTGCAAGCAACTGCTCTCTGGGGCCACATATTTATAATGTTTTTACTGGGTGTTGTTTATCTCCTGAACACAATCTGTTCCTCATCAAAATAGGAACATGTCGATAGGGTCACAATTTTATAATGTGAGTTCAAATACCCTAAATGTATATATGTGTACATCATGTTTTTATGTCTATGGGCAGTAAAACTAGTTTTTTTTAAGGAGTGGGGTGGTATTTTTATTTCCTTTGTGTTTTTTCTGTGTCTTAAAATTGTCTGCAATGATTAAACAGAGAAGCAATAATTATTGTACGTAAAAATAGAAGAACTTCAAAAGAATATCTTTCCTAGGCTTAGGCCAAGAAAAAGTTATCCTATTATTTTGGCCAGATACTACCAGAATTGGGAAGTTAAGAAAAGGAATTCTAAGGCTAGATTTCCCAGAAAAATAATAACCCCAAAGATAGTCTACAAATTCACAATTATGTTAACTGAGCACAGAGAGAGTGTTTATCACTTAGAAACGCTGTGGGTTTTTGTTTCTCTTTGTAAACCAGATTGAAAAAGAAGGCCAAGCCCACCCCACGGAAAAAGTGAGGGAGGAGTTTCAAGCGAATGGACCACCTCAGGACCTGGACTCACTGCTTCTTAACTCACGTGCCTTTGGGCAAGTTATCCAGCTTCAAATATGATGCAGGGGCAGACACCTGCTGATGTGGCAACTGCCAATGCCCACAGTCCCCTCGGTGCAGGGGCAGCTGGGCAGCCTGCCTGGAGGTGAGAGGGGGCATCTCTGTGTGTCATACTCCAGTTGGTGGGTCCCAGCAGTGTCCCTTGGGCTCCAGAGCTCAGTGCATGGCTTCTTTGGTCCCAGCAGCAGTCCTTTCTTTCCCAGAACATGCACAGAACTCCAGGGTCTTTGGATCAGGATGGTCAGGTGCCAGTCCTTGTGCTGCCCTCTAATCTCTGTTCCCCTCTGTCCTTGGCATCCTGTTGCCTAGTTTGACATTTGTTCCTTGACCTTCTTCTTTGTAACTAATCCTCTATCTGGTTCCTCTCTTTCCCTGTGCCATTTGGTTTCCATCTGACCTCCTTAATCAGTTCCCTGTACTAGCACACAGTCAGAGGCACAGCTGGCTCTGGGGAAGATCCAAGTTCTTTTGAGTAAGATATTAGGTTAGCAGATGAACCAGATATGCAAGGAAATTCCCAAGGAGAGTAGGAGTTGTCTAAATCCACATGTTAGATGGAGCCAATGTGCTGTGTCAGAGCTGAAAGTAAAGTCATGAAGAAGTATCTCCTTCCCACTCCCCAGGCCCCTCTCTCCAACTTCACACAGGGATTTGTGAATGTCTTCTTCTGGTATCTGCCTGGGTGAGAGAAAATACTCTAAGGCACTGCCTTTGAGCCTTATCCAACCCATCTGGACAGTTCCAACTCCAGAATTAATTGCTTCAATTAGTTGTAACCTTGGGCAAGTTATCTGGGCTTACTCAATGCCTCACCCCTTGCCCCTCTCCTGAAGGCTCCTGGAGACAAGGCTGCTGAAAGGGGCCATCTGTGAGGCAGAGATGCTGCTCTCTCATGCTCCCACCTCAGGACGCAGGCAGGTGGCCCCATGGCCCTTCACAGGACCAGAAGGGGTACTCAGAGAGTTGCTATTTCCAGGCCATAGTACCCCAAATTCCTGGGGAGAGCTGAGTCCTGGTCCCTCTATGTTGTCCCTGATTGGTGCCTCCACATACTATAGAGGGATCAGGCAAAATAGGAGAGGAGCTTGGACTTGGGGAGAGGAGAATTGAGTGGGCGATTGGGGTGGGGAAGAGGCAAGTTAGGGTAGATAAGCATTCCAAGACTTCCCTCCCTGTGTAGGAGGTTAACCCATGATATGTGCAGGTCTGAACCCAATTATAGTGGAGTATAGGTTAGGAGTTTACCTCATCTCTGATTTGTTCCCACTATCCATAGCCCGACTCTTGGAAGGGCTTTAACCTTGAGTATGGGCTCTCAGTCAGGGGCATAGGAACTAATCCCCTGACTCTGCCCTGGTTAGACCACATCACTACACACACACATATTTGGTGGGGGTTGCCCCTGGGTTAAATGGAGGACTCTCAGATCATCTTGCCCTCCTGTGGATTGGTGTGTGTGTTTCTGTAGGTGTTGGGGAACTTGGCTTTGGGGGAATAGTTTTGGGATCTCATTTTGTCTCCCAGGCACAAATCCTAGAAAGCCCCTCCAAGTTTCACTCATTGCCATTCCCCACCCAGAGGACCCTGACCACTGAAGCTGATCACATGAGAAGACCACATACTAATAGACTCCCCTCAGGGGCCTGACCTTGACTTAGGATTCCACTGTTTGCCCAGCAGCAGTCTTGCAGGAACCTCTCTTGGACCATTTCCCTACTCATCTCAGAGTTGGGGGATGAAAGGAGAGGGGTTGGAGTGGGCCCATCACTCTTGAGGCTCTAGCAGGGTCCACTCCAGGAGTTATCTCAGCTTGTTGTAAGCCCAAGCTTGGCTGATTTGTTTGTTGGCTTTAAAGTTGGACTGAAGGGTGAGAAATATAGGCAGTAGATCCAAGTCCCACTCCTCCTCAACCCCTCCAACTCTTTTCTACTTAGGAGGACACTGGAGGGGAGCTGGAGCCATGCTCCAGCCCCAAAGGTACAAGGCTTATTGCCCTGCCAGGTTTCATCTACCCCACTTGAGATTCAGAAGCCCTTTCCCTGCCCAGCAAGACAACACTTTCCTGTCTTCTTTTTGTTCTCTCCTTTTGTATGTATAAACAATATGTTGTCATAGCTACTCAGTGCTTGTGCTCATTTGGGGCTCTGTTCTTGCTATTCACTCTGCCTGTGATGCTCTGGCCCAAGATCTTTGCACTGGTGACTTCAGCTCAAATATCATCTCAGAGATGTTTCCCTTGGAAACTCACTGTGGTTTCCATAGTTACTCTCTATCCCACCACTTTAGATTTGTTAGTTGTGTTTGTCTTCACAGTGCTTATCACCCTTGGGAATTACCTTGTTCACTTATTTACTTATTTATTGCTTGGCTCTCCTTCTGCTCTTAATGTAACCTCAGTGATCACCAACATCTGTTTCTTGCTATATCTTCAATTCCCAGCACTAGGAAGAACTCAATAAACACTTGTTGACTGAATAGATGTTTGCTTATTGTTTTTTAAATAGGAATAATTTTTCAAAAGTTTAGATACTTTTGAGAAGTCAAAGGTGTCTATTGTATTTAGCAACAAGGAACTATTGGTGACATTTTAGGGCATTCTTGGAGTAAATGGGAGGTGAGGAACAGGAATTTGACCATGAAGGGAAGAAGAAGATAGTCCAGTAGCTGGGGTGTTTCGTGAACTCAAGAGATGCTTGAGCATAGTGAAGGCTGCTGGAAAGGAAGCAGCAGAATGGGTGTGCAAAGGAGGAGGAGATATTGAGGGAGTCAAGAATGGAGGAAGTGGGAGGGGGAATCTGGGGCACAAGTGAGGGGATCAGGCATGGAGTAGGGGTTCCTTTTCAGTGGAAAAGGGGGAAGGAGGAAAGGAGGGTGTAGATTTTGGTAGGTTTGTAGGGTTAGTGGCAGGAGCTTGAGGCAGTTCCTGCCTGTGGCTTTGATTTTCTTTTGATGTCAGAGGTGAAGTGACCTGTTCATGATGGGATAGTTGGTGGTGTCAGGGGTCAGATATATAAGGGCAGTGGAGAGGATTATAAAAAGATCACTTCATTTCAGATCTTTGAAATCTTCTTTAAAAAAACCCCTTTCTCCAGAGGAATATAATTAATTAACAATGCAAGGCAACATTTTGCCACTAAGTGGTTGCCTATAATTTCATATTTAGATATAAAACCCAGATCTAAACTTAAGTCCCATATGGTCTCAGATAGAAGATGAAAGAATTAGAGAAAGAAAGGCAGAGTCGAATCTTCTCAAGGAATAAAGAATCACAAGGAAGCTTTCACTATGGGAAGCTGCAAAAATTCTGACAAATCACAGTGAGATAGGACTGTGCTCTGAGACAATAATTTGCTGAATGTCTGTCTGGATTCTGTTCCAACACCAGAGAGATGTGGAAACTCAGGCCTGAAAGGGTCCTGGGAGGGCTTCTGGACTGACTCCATAGCACATGTCTCAATCCCACCAATAACACCATTAACAGGTATTTATTATCTCTGCTTAAACAAAATGAAGTGTTCTTAATGGACAAAGATGATTCTGTTAACTCAACAGTAGAGTGTACAATTGTACCTTGGAGAGATTTTGCATACTGACTCTTGTTTGTAACGTAAGTACACACTTGTAGGAGTGTTGGTTAAGTATAGTGATAAAAATAACTTCTTTCCATTAAATATCAAGTATACATCCATCCTATACTACATGGTGTTTTGAGTTTATAAATGGGAGAGGTTGGCCATGGCTGCCATGACCACTGAAACCATGACCTTGGCCTTTTTGCTATCATGCTGAAACCTAGAAGTTTCCAAACTGAGATTGGTGGAGCCCCGGGGCACTTGGGGTACCATATCATAAGATGAGAGGGAGATGGAGCCAACAGGGTTCCAAGCTGCAGCTCCACATCAACTAAGGAAGGTTTTAGGGTCTATGCTGACTTCTAATTTTATATAGATGAAGGGTTCCCCTGAGGTAAAAGGGTCTGACAATCTCTACTGTCATAACTGAGAGCAAATACTGGTACAATACTTATGCTAGTGATTTTCTAAATGATTTATTGAATCAATGATTGTACTATTTGGCATTACATCATAGGTTTGGGTTTAGTTGACTGGTGTTTCAGTGACAACTTATTTCCTCTTAGGCAACAATTCTCCCACCACCAAGTTGAGTGTTTTGACTTATGATCAACTGGCTAGGTTTGTCCAAAGTATGGATGAGCAAAAATACATAGATTAGCAAACAGTCCTGATAATTATACCTATACTTTATTTTTAGGCTAATTTATGTAAAAGTATTATATTCAACATGGTACTAAAAATTCATTTCTGGATATGGATGTAGCATAAGCTACATTAACTAAATAAACTATATTAATAATACATAAAATAGGTTTGCAGAGAATGGAGAAAATGGGAGGCTATAGTGTAAGTGGTGGTCTTCATAGCAAATCAAATATCTATCAGATTTGAGTCATTTGGTTCAAAAAGATCTTAGAACAATATAACTCAGTTCTAAAATAGTGTTAAATTTAAGTACCAAAGTAATATTTGCACTGGCTTTTGAAGCACATGCACTGTCCCAAGAGTCCATTCATAACCTGAGGCTGGAAACCCTGGGCGTGCAGTGGTGGTATCTGAAGAGGATGGTGCACTCCTCTCTAGAACCCAAAGGCTATAAATACTTTGTAGAGAGAAACGTAGATAATCTCAAGTAATTAGGCCTAGAAAGAAGGTACTTTTACAGCAAGAGGGTCTAGGTTTCCAAGATTTCCTCTAGTTAGGAGGTGTAAGCTCACCAAGAGGAAAGGTTGGGAGTGTCTGGGTCCATATTTGAGGAGGTGGTGATGGCAGTTGGAAGTTTTTCATCTGTTGAGTTAATGACAGATATTCCTGATAAAGATAGGAAGTTATTTGCATCAGCATTAGCCAAACCAGCCCTCACTGCAGAAAGTAAGAGATTTTGGGCCCAGTCTTTGTTAATGAAGCCATGCTAGGGCCAGTATTAGAGGCAGATATATTATCAGATACTGGAAATGGTCCCTTGGCCCAGGTGATGGTCCCTGCACAGCCCCCTGTTGACCTCTAGGCAAATCTGTTTGATAAATGCTGAAATGGAGATATCCCTATTGTGCCCACCATCATGGAGGGTTGGGTAGTCTGTCATTCAGTGGGTGCAGGACTCAGTAGACATTCTGGCAACTTTTCATCAATTAAGTTATGTGTGCACAAAGATCAGGGTAAAGTTTTTCCTGACACTTCACAGGTTGCCCTACCCGGGTGGCAGCCCATTCACAGCTAATTCATTTCCAGGCATGCTTCTTCCATAGCAGGAAAAAAGTGAATGGCACAGTGGGGTGTAGACTGCCCCAGTACTCATAGGGAGTGTCCCATGGGAGCCAGCCTGGCTTCCCGGACCTCTTATTGATAGGAGTTGTTTAGTGACCTTCCTGGATTTGGTTTTAAGTCTGAGATCTCTGACGTACACCAATCTCTGTGTTTGCTATTTGCAATTTCTGTCTCAGGAAGGCAACATCTCTTTTCTATCCAGGAATAAATCTTCATGCATCAAAAAGAAAAAGTCTGGTATCTTAGGCTTTCTTTACCCTCACATGGTGATCCAATAGATTTCTACACAATCTATTTTCACTATGTTCACTCCCTGTTTCTTGAATTCTCTGTGAACATCCCCTTCTGCAGCTGACAGCCTCTGTTCTTTCTCTGTGGCTTATAAGCTTTCTGAGTCAGACCCTTTAACAGAATGTTGGTTTTCTGCTGATGGAGATCATTATGGATCTGTACTGCCAGCTGCAAGATTTTGCCTCTAATTTTCAACTAGAGCTTTGGCTACAAGCAGTAAAAAAAAAAAAAAAAAAAAAAAAAAAAAAAAAAAAATTTTCCAACTTTTGTCTTCCTGCTGATGCCTTGCTGACACCTCATTATTTGGCTTGGAATATAAATGGTGTCTGTATTCTTCGACTCTTGTTAATGTAGATTTTGGTACCATCTGATTTCCCTGACTCTTTATCTTCTTACTGTGGTAAATCTGCCAACTAACTCTTATTTTTAAAATGATCCTGTTTATTTCCTTCCCTATGATTTTTCTCCTCTGATGCAAAGATGAAAAGTGGTTTCAGCTGTAGAGCACATTTATTCAGAACTTCAACTCCATTATTTTCCTAAGTCACAACTATTTTCTGAGACTTGAGATCTCCCCTGATTTGCTTGCTGATCTCAGTAGGTAGGGCTGGGAGGGCAGGGACAGCCAGGGGCAGGAGGAAACCACAGCCTTCTTTCCACTCCACCCCCTCCAATGGCTACAACTTCCTTTCCTTCAGCTCCTTTCTTCCATCCTGCGTCTCTTTCCTCACTCATCTGTTTTCCTACAACTTAAATTCACAAAAGAGCTTGGTTTTTAGATTTCTAGTAGAGCTACCAACAACCTTCATACATTTTTATTGCTTTGGGTTTCATACTGTCCTTCCCGGATCTTGTTCTCAGCTGCTAACTGAGATTCTGCCCAAACCAGCAGCACTTTGAGTTATGCGGATCCCCACTGTCAGGTGACCAATAATGATTCAGATGGGGTAGTGACCCAAAGCTGGGTTCATTCTGGCTCCAGTTCCATCCAGTTCCAGTTCTCCTTGCCTTCCCACATGGTTTGGTGCCAAGCTGCCATTGTGCCTTGCAAATGTGCTTATCTGAGTTAGGATGGTTATGTCACAGCTGTTTCTACCTCCTTAACTTGCTTTCACCTACAGTTTTAATTTGTTGATACTTGCATTGTCTCATGTCTCCAAAAGTCCTCAGTCAAATACTTGAACTTAGGTTCTCATGTGATACCCACCCCTTTCTTCTGGTGTGAGTTTCACTTCAGTGAACTTTTGGAGTCCTAATAAGAGAATCTCTGAAGTCCAAAGGAAGATCTGGGAGCATTTGGCACCAAACATGTACGTGGGTAGCAGAGGGGAGGGAGAGAGATTCTTTCCTTTTTGTGGCTTCTTTCCTTCTGTGGCTTCATGTGCCCTGGGGAAGGTGGTTTCTTTTCCTTCCACTCCTTGTCTTCCCCTTGCTAAAAATCATATACGGGTGGACGGTAGGGGGGTAAACTTGGTGATGCCTCTACCCATACAGAAGGAGATTTGGTGGGCATGCCATTCCAATTTCCTCTCTCTTCTGCTGTGAAAATGAAAAAGCATTAGTCTACATATATCACCCAACAAATCTTCATATAGCTGCTTCTTAAGGCAGCTCTGTGTTCTGAACATTTTTGAGTCTCTCTGGGATATAACTGATTTAGAACAATGTTCTATAGTGAGTTTTTCATACAAGGATGCATTATGCCACCAACCTGTTTATCCCAGGGCATTATTTTTATTTAGTTATCTATCCATCTATCATCTATCTATCTACCTATCTATCATCTATCTATCAATCAATCAATCATCTATTTGAGAGAGTGGGAGAGAGAGAGCACAAGCTGGGGGGAGAGGGAGAGGGACAAGGGGAAGCAGACTCCCCACTGAGCAGGGAGCTTGACATGAGGCTTGATCCCAGGACCCCGGGATCATGTCCTAAGCCAAAGGTAGATGCTTAACCAACTGAACCACCAAGGTGCCCCTATCCCAGGACATTATTTACACAGGGGAAAAATCAGGCTTTTGCGTGTGTGTTTTCTTCCTAGATATAGAACACATTTTGTCTTAAAATCTGAGTTCCCACTTAAAATTTTCAGGGGACTATCTGAACTTTGTTCTTCATCCATGTTTTTTAGGAGCCCTCCTTCCTTGGGACCCAGGAGCACTAAGCACTTTTGTACTTGTATCTAAGAGATCAAAACAAAAGTGTCTGCAGGCAAGTCCAGGGATAAGTGTGCTCATCACAAGTGTCCCTGGTCAACAGGGTCGATATTTGCTGATTGAATAAGTAATGAAAATATATTGAAGAAAAAAATAATTTAGAGATTTATTGAGTATTAGGTAAAGTCTCAGAAGTGAAATTTCCAACCATCAGGGCTTTAGAGACCAAGCTCACACAACTGTTCCAGAGGATAACGGAGGGCACCTAAGTGTATGCTACCATTTCCTCCACCCATACCGGACTGGAGACCAGGGCTAACAGGTGCATTGAGCATAACTTGTGTTGGTGAGTGCTTGCTCTAGTGGTTGATAATCTCGTGGTGGAAGGGTGTGGGTATGGGTCTGGGCCAAATCACTTTTCCTCTGCCCCAAGCAATATTTCTATGTGTATTCATATTTAGGTTTTATCCACAATTAATATTTGTAAAGTAAGATTATGTTAACCTTTTAGTATAATCTGATTTTTAAAAAAATTTAATTATCTGATATCTAAATATATACTCAATTTCTTCATATTTCTTATCTTGTTATCTATATCTTGGCTATTTTGCAAAATTTCAATGCATTCATGTTGGACCAAATATAGTAAATTAGGAAGTTTTCCAGTTGTTGGTGTTCAAAGTAGTGGCTCAAAGAAAGTTTCAGGAAAATGGGCAAGAACCCTGGATTCTAGAAAGAGCATTTATGTGCATTACAAAAACTGAGCTGGGACATGGCTTTGTTTCTCACTAGCTGCATGACTTTGGGCAGGTCATTTAAGCCACCTTTCCCTTCTCAGGGCTGTTATGCAGACCAAAGAAGATAAAACTTTTGAGTCTAAAAGGTTTAGCACACTTACATGGAAATAAACTTTTAGAAGGAATATTATAAAGAGCGCTAGTTGACAGAGGTCAGCTTACCTGTTTTTAGTCATATAGAACTTCAGGAACCTGAATATTGTGATCAAATAGAGTCTAGGTGGTCTGTTTATTGATATAGGACAATACTTGGAGTCACACTGGACTGAGAAAAGAATGTGTTGGTCCCATACTCTGGGCAGAGAAACTTGCATGCACTATCTGTACCCCTGACTGAACAAACTGATCTCCCTGAGGTGGGGCAGCCTTGAGGAACATGAGATAATTGGCTAACCAAAACACTTTGCCTTGCCAAATGGTGTTTACAATCCTGGGGTGGAGGCAAAGGGCTCTGGACAAAGGAAGGGGAGTTCAGGACAGAGGAGGCAGGAAAGAAACTCCAAAGGAATAAGACATATGAAGAAAAAGACTTTGGAAAAGAATAAAGTAGAGTTGATGGCAAAATCTAAGTATTACCAAGTGGATTGTGAGGTAGTCTCTGCTCCAGTGCCTCTTGAAGGCTTCACTTTTTTTTTTAGTAGGAATTTTTCATTTTGGGATGCATTAACATATTGAACATGAATTTAAGGAGGACTTGGAGCAGAGTCCACACCAAATTGCTGGGTCACATTTGGTTTTCCTACATCAGTGTACTGTCTGCTCCAAGATACCTTTTCCCACCCCATTTGGTTATTATGATGGTATGGGCTAACCTTCCTCATATGCAAGGGTGGGGTCTTCAGCTTAATAGCAGTGTTGTAGGACATCAGCTTTAACATTAAACCCAAGAACTTTCTAGTAGAGGAAAAATGGAGAGATGTGGGAAGAGAAAAGAAGGACACAGTGAATAGCGAGCATTTAGAACATGCCTACTACAGACAGAGAATTATACCAGGCACATTAGGAAAGCCACTTCAAAAATTCAGTCCATATGGGTGCAGAGGTGGTGTGACTAGGAGAAGAAGAAGTGACTTGGGGGTTAGGAGATCCAAGTTCTGTCTCTATGTCTGTCACTACCCAGCTATGTCGCTCAAAGCACATTAATCTGTGGTCTTTGATTCACCCATCCATACAAAGAAAGGTGCTTTTAAGAAAATTTCCGGGTCTGAAATTCTGTGATTTAAATGCACTATGTTGTCTTTAGTTTGAAGAAAAAGAACATGGATGTACAATACAAGGATATCAGATTTACAGATTCTGTGCTTGTGGAGGTAGTATTCACACATTGAGATGCTCTGTTTCCTGGGTTAAGTTGTTGGTAGGTGGGGCCTATTAAAGTTCATCCACTGATGGTCAGTGCTTTCATCTGGTGGCTTTTTTGGTTGCCTCTGTCTCCCATCTCTCACAGTGGTTGGGCTACGTTTTTCCCGTTCATACACCCTACCTGCCCTCTACTACTCCTATACCTCCAGTCAGTTAAAAAATGAACTCTGACTAGAACCTTTTAAATTGCCCCTCTCTCTCTCTTCCTCAAAAAGCTTCCTCTCAGTACTCTTAGATGGAACAGACCAAAAGGAAAAAGATGCATGGAAAGAGGGCTTTTTCTTTGTTTATATATCTACTCTTTGAACCAGTCATGTGACCAGAGGGCATGAGGCTCTAAGATTTGCCCAGATTTAGACACCTACCCAACCCTTCGATCAAGGGGAAATATCTGTTCCTGAAGAAGGGGGGGGGGGAAGCCAATTGAGGATGTGCTGATACAACCCCTGGGAGAATAACATATAGTTCTGATGTGACAGGTTTTTCTTCCTCCAACAGCCTTGTGAAGATACCACCCTATTATCTTCTGACCTCTGTCACTGCCAATGAGATATATGTTGTCAGTCTACTTGTTCTTCCATCGTAAGTAAATTGTTATTTTCCCTTGGATTAAGATTTTTCTTTTTGTCTTTCATTTTCTGAATTTTCACTATGATGTCACTAAATATAGACTTATTTTTATTTATTTTGCTTAGGACTCAAGTTTCTTCAATCTGAAGATATATATCTTTCTTCAGGGATGCACACAAAAAAAGATATGGTTGTATAACCATCATAATGGCAAAAATAAAAAATTATCAAGTGTTGGCAAAGATTTGGGGAAAATTCTGATAAGCCACTGATAAAAATTTATAAATTATTATAACACTTCTGGGGTGCAATCTGGGGATGCTAGCAAAAGAAGATATTATATAACTTATGATCAAGCAATTATAGTTTTAGGTACTGATCCTGGACAAAACTTGCATTCATAGGAAAAGGAGGTGCGCATACATCTATTCAGTGAAGAATTGTTTGCCATTGGGAAAAAAGAGAGAGAAAGGGAAAGAAATTAATAAAAGTGTCCACTAATAGAATGAATAAATCAACAATGGTATATTCATAAATAAAATCCTTAACAGCAGTTAAAACAAATGAATCATACATACCTACACCAGGTAGACAAATTTGTAAGACAAATGAGAAATATAAAAAGCAAATAGTAGATGGTAAATGCGATCTGATGCCCTATGCATACATTTTAATGACCCACAATACTATAATTGCACAATAAGCAGAAACCATGACATCTCAAACTATATATCTCTCTATAATGGAATAGAATTTAAAAAATGACAATAAAATGAAAGCTTATCTAAGAAATATCTATCCCCCTGGAAGTCAAAAGGAAGATTTGAAATAATTCCTGGTTTGAAGAAATAACAGAAATTAAAAGCTATGTAGAAATGGTCAACCCTATTAGCCAGACACAAATGAGTTTGGCGGGATACGTGGGAGACTAATGATCAGCCTGGGGTCTCTCCAAGGTTACAAGTCTTAGAAAACAGAACACTTGCTCATTTTGGACGTGGGTCGTGCTGTGGCTTCAGCAGGTTTCTGACATATGGACAAAGGAGTAGAGTTAGAATACACCATCCCTCCCAGCCTTCCTGTAGTAATAGGTAGGAAAGCACAGTAGAAGATAATGGAATGTTGTAGAATGTGGAGGGATGTAAAATGGGCAGTATTAGTAGAGGGAAGCTCAGAGTACAGGAGAGTGAGGGCATCTGAAGCAGTCTTGTGCTGGGGGTTGGGGGGCCAAGCACAGGCAGATGCCTGAAGCTCCAACAAGGCTGTGGCTCTGTGTCCTTGAGTGAGCACAGCCAGACCCAGCCAAGTTTAAAAGGCAAGTGGGAATATGGGGCAATGCCAGAGGAAGTCTGCTCAAGGTGTGGGGCTGGGGGGAGAGGGAAACCAGAGAGTAGGGAGGAAAAATGCTAGACTCAGGTAAGATGCAGCTCAGAAGGCCATTCCTCTGCAAAGAGGAATCAGGCCAAGTACTCCCAAGGCAGCTGGAAGAAAGGGACAGAGCATTTGGCTTCCTCACTTGGGGAGGCCACTTCTCTGGGCAAGTGGCAATAAAAAGGCAGGGGAATTGAACTATACAGAGCCCTCAGGTAGAAATGTTTCTCCTGCCTAAACTCAGGTGCTAAATGAATAACAAAATGAGAACCTCTACTATGAACACTTTTTAACGATGAGATATGTGAGACCATTACATTCCTGGCAATGACACCAGGGGTGCCATGACAGACCACTAGAAAGAACAAATTAGTGGGCCAGCCCCACTCAGACCCAATAAGGAAACTTAATATTCCTTCAGTCCATTTTAGATTTTGGCAAAGCCAGACCTCATACTCAGAGCTTCCTTGGATCTATCCTCCATATCACCCAGAAGATACAGTTATTACAGAATGCAAAATCAAGAAGGAAAGAGCATGGTGTGTATTAACTCACGTAAAAAATTGGATATTACCACAGAAATGTTAATAACTAGAAATTACTGAATTCTCTGTGTTTGTCTGTTGTGGAAATAAAACCCCTGGGGATGGATCAAAAATATCTGGAAATTACTTGAAACTGGTGGATAACTAAATGGATATTATAACTAAAATATGCTATAATCCAATTGTATTTTTTTGTTTTGTTTTGTTTTGTTTTCTAAGGGTTGGTTCTGGGAAGCACTATGCCGTGAATATTGCAAAAATTACATAAAGCTCCAAATGCTATTCTATGTAAACTTCTTAAGGTGGGGATTCTTGACCATAATGTTTGGCATATTAACTCTGATAATTCTGTACGTTAATTGATTTTATGTTCTGACATTTTGACTGGTTTTGGGAAAACTGAGTTGTCCCAAAGCTGAACCCAGAGTTGTCCTGGTAAATGCTTAATAACCGGCTCTTTGGGTGGAAAGCCCTGATTTATAGTGTTTGCCAATTTCCATGGTGTAAACACTTCTGCTATGGCTGATTGCACACTGTGAGCGTGATGTCACTGAGTGCAGAATCGGGGGTGATGAATGCAGCCGACTCTTGTAAGTTGGTGTACCCACTGGTACCCATGGGCATGAAATGCAGTTTTTTTACTAAAAATTCTGCCCCATAGGTATACAAAGGCCCTAGTGAAAGAACAAATATAAAGGAAAAATCAAATCAAATCAAATTGGGAGCTCAAATGGAGATAACTGACAGTGGATTTTTTTTTTAATTTTAAGAAGTGGTATTTGTGTATTATCCACATTTTATTATCTTCTATTATGCAAACAAGGTATCAGTGTATCACACTGAGTGCTCTGAACTCTTAGTTTCTTTGGTGTTCCCCTAGACAAAGGCTAGGGCTGCTTCCCTTCCAGATATTGGTGTGAAGGCAGTGCTGACCAAAGAATCGATGGGACCTGCACACTGTGGAGCCAATTTCAGGATGGCTGAGCTGAAGGTCAAGACAGAAGAAAAGATATGAGACTTCTGAATTTGGGGGAGGCAACACTGATATTTAGACTCATGGTTTGGTATGATAATATAGAGTGTTTTTTTTTAATTTAATATTAATGAAAATAAGGAAAATGAGTTGTTGAAAAACTGAAATGGATGAATAACTCTTCTATCAGAGTAAGGCAAGAAGAACTTATTAAAATAGAGGTGAACTGGAAATATCAATACGAATTCTGAACATTTTTTAGAGGAGGCTTTATCTGTTCTGTCCCTAAAGTGATTCATACTGTTGGACATTTTTGCTATCATCCTGCCAAATTCCAGTCAGAATGTGGAACAAGTTTATTTGTAGAACTATAGTGCCTGTGGCTTCTAAAACTATTCTCTAGTGAAAAAGACAAATGCCCTTGGAGGATAGTTGATTTCATAATTCTGGGCAGGGAAAAGAAAATTAGGATTAGTTTATGGATCCTAGATGTTGAAAGAAAGCAAGGTTGCCTTAGGGTGTCAGAGAGCCATAAGTCCATAATGATGTAAAAAAGGAGATAAAACAGATTTGCCTGAAAAACACCTGGGCTCTGAAATTTTTTACTTAAAAAGCTGTGTATTGATTAATACAAAGTATGTGAGGCCTACACTTAAGTTTTATAACCAACAGTTTGAAAATGCAGGATGCTGTTTTTCTCTATAAAGAGATGGACCTGTAGCAGGATACAGTCAGAAGGGGTACCGCAGGACATTATCACTATTCTAAAAATCTCTGTGAAATGTGATTTATGTGATTAGCCAAGGATGTCAGCAGATTGGAGAGAACCAGGACTTCTGGTTATTCCAGGGATGACCTTTAAGAGTTGTTTCTCTTATCTTTCCAGCAGTAAATCACAATCTTGCCTAAGTATGGCCAGCAGTGGTTGTACCATGGATAGAGGCGTCCCCTGAAAGCCGCACGGAGTTTTATCAACTAGCCAGCACATGTGCGCTATTGCAAATTATGTCATGTTGCTATGGCCATTTATCCAACAATGATTCACTTTGCACAGGTAGGGGCTCTGCATCCTCTTTATTCTTTTTATTACCATGTGGCTGTGTGCCTCAGATGGCCAATCAGAACCAGCTTCTCTACCTGCAGTAGATCTGACTAGGCCTCACCCCAAGGGGAGAAAATCCTACAGATGTCAGAAAAACATTAAATGGACACTTATGAACAAAAAATATTGAGTGGGCAATCTCAAACAAAAATAAAAACATGTTGGTGAAAAAGTACCAAAGGTATTTAAAAAGGGAAAATGATGAAATAAAGGGAAAATATGGCATAAAAATGTAAATTTTAACTGAACTTTTCTTTCTAAAGAGATTTTAAAATTAAAGAAGCAGGGCACCTGCTAGCTCAGTCGGAGGATCATGTGACTCTTCATCTCAGGGTTGTGAGTTCGAGCTCCACACTGGGTGTAGAGATAACTTAAATAAATAAAGCTTTAAAAAATAAATAAAATTAAAGAAGCCAAAGAAATGAGTGAAGGAACAGAAAATAGAATGGTAAGGAGTAGTTTGGTCATAAATATATGAGGAAAAAGATGCTTGTGCTAAAAACAACCAAAAGCACTAAAATCAAGTGGAAAATGGGTCAATATAATGCCAGTTGATGTCTGTAAGAATTAAAAGTATGATAAAACAAGTGAACAAAAAGTCATTTTAGCACCAGTTGTTGCATATGATAACATATTATTCTTTGCAAAATTCGTATCTTAGACATATACTGTGGTTTACACAAAATTGGAATAAAACCAGGTAACAATAGATTTATCATCAACAAAGAATAGCACAGTGACCGACATATGTAAGTAGGAGGTCAAACCACTTTCCCCAAAGGAGGTGGTGGTGGAGGTGTGCCCCGAGCAAGAAGTCAGCAGCGTTGTGAGAGTCTGGTGGAGGCATGATGGAGGTACTTAGTGGAAACTCAATGGGATTTAGGAAGGAACAAGGAAAAGAGGGTTTTGGCTTTGAATAACACATAAATCCAAGGATGGGGGCTTCAAGCCTGTGAGCTGTGCCCACTGTCAGCATCAATTACTTGGGATTGGGAGGTTTGCCCTGCTTAGTCTTCTCTGCTCTGGGGGTCACTGTGAGGTTTATAAGTCAAATGGAATTTGTAGTAATGGAGAGAGTCTACTGCTGTAACCAAACTGTCCTTGTTCCTGCCATCTCAGGTGGGACCCCTGGAGAAAGATATAAAGGGAGGCTGTCAACATATGAACATCCCTTCATTCCTGGCTCTTTAAATCACAGAATTTGTGGCAATTTGAGGGATACTTTGGATATTACTGAACACCTGGATGTATGTAAAAAAAAATCCAGAAGGCTCTCTCTCTCTAGGCCTTTGGTAAGCAGGAAAAACAGGGAACTTTGCAGATGGTGAACACCAGCTTGAAGAGAAGACTGGCTGGCTTTAATGGTAATTGCTGAGGAAGGCTGGGTTGTCAGCCCTGCTGTGAGCACTCAGAAAAATTTAGGGGTATTTTCTTCACAAGGCAGGGACTGGAGTTGTCGTTGGAACAGAAATATAAATGTCGTCTCCCTTCTGTAGCCATAGGCTGGTGAGTCCAGAGTCCAAATAATGTTCCACTTACAAATTCACTCATTCCTACCCTCACTCTCCTACTTCTCTTATTTACTTCCTTATTCATACTGAATGGATTTTTATTATATAGTTTCTGATAATGCCCCGCTTATTCCTGGTTCTTGCCATCACTATCTACCTTTATGTAGACCAGTACAGCTTTCCCTCTAGGTCCTGGGCAGTGGCCTCTACTTAACACTGAGAATCTGGGCCATCTGTTTCTAGCTTTGCTCCTCTGACTAAACTCTAATACCCATGGGCCTCCATGCCCCCAACCCAAGACACAAGTGGACCAGATTGATCGTCTCTTTCATTGTGGGTCAATCTCTCTCTGTTATCCTATATCCCAGAAAGAATTTTGCTTGAACTAATTCTTCACTAACATTAGTGTTACACAGAATGGATCCTACAGTTTCTTAAAAGACTGAGTAAAGTTTTGGAATCAGAAATGTCCCCATGCATAGGTGTCATCTGAGTCCATAAGGCAGCAGAGGTTCTAAAATCACTCCTTAGAATCACAGACCTAGAACAAGTATAGACATTAGAGTCCATATAGTCCAAAAGGCCTAATTCACTTCCCAGAGAGGGTAAGCGAATTGCCACAAATCTTTCAGAGAAACTACACTAGAAGCCACACTTCCTGATGCAGTGTTTGAAACACTCTCTATCATTAAGAACTTCTTAGTAAGTTACATCACTCTGGAGTCTGTGAGGAGAGTTTCTTTCTTTTTTTTTTTTTAAAGATTTTATTTATTTATTTGAGAGAGAGAGAATGAGAGACAGAGAGCACGAGAGGGAAGAGGGTCAGAGGGAGAAGCAGACCCCCCGCTGAGCAGGGAGCCCAATGCGGGACTCGATCCCGGGACTCCAGGACCACGACCTGAGCCGAAGGCAGTCGCCCAACCAACTGAGCCACCCAGGCGCCCCGAGGAGAGTTTCAAGTAGGGAGAGACTGGCAGGAGAAACATCTAGGAGGGTGTTGTGAAGATACAGGAAAGAGTTGATGAGGGAATTGAGTCTAATGTTGAAAGAGTAGATAGCAATTCATCTGTTGGGCTTAGATTTCCTCACCTGCAAATGACACAAAGATCCATCTGCCCCATCCCTATCCTTTCCAGGGACTGGCCATTTCAAGCTGAGGTCATATTGTGTATGCAGAAGCATTAAGGTATCTCCAGGTGATTCAGTATGGGTAGGGTGTAGGAGGCATGTAGGAGCAAAGGAGGAGATAATCCACTTCCACGGAAATAGAGTTTCTTTGCAAAGTCTGCAATAGATGGTTCATTGTACCCAAGAACTCTGCCACTGAGAAGGTTCCAGAGGAGGATCCAACACAAGTGTGGAGCTGTTGAAAGCTCCATACTAAAGAGAATGCAAACACAGCCACCACCCATAACTTCTGTCTGTGAACTGGGAGCCATAACCCAGGGGGCAGTGAAGACTATGATGGAGGCCATGGGGGACATCTGGAGCAGGGAGGAGCAAGGTGTCCCAGACCATGGTCAAGAGCAGCCATGGGAACAGGGGAATACTGCTGAGGAAATAGAAGTTTCTGAGGCTGGCCTACTGGATGGAACATACACTTGTTCACAGAGTCTTAAATATATTTATATATCAGAGCCAACTCAGCACATCCTGGACATTGTTCTTTACTCACAACTAGTAATGCTTCCAAGTGTGGTTTTTAGAATCAACTGAATTGTTCCCAGGCCTGACCCAGCCACTTACCCATCATCACAGACCATATAGACACCATTTCCTCCCTTCCACTGACATGTGTTAAAGATTTATTGAGCTATGACCTATTAGGTATTTCCTAAGATAATATTTATTTAGTTCATGATGCAGATCTTTAAATACTATCATATTTTAGATGAGAAAAAATTAGGTTCAAAGACTCACCCCAAATTCACACAGCAGATATTTAGAGGATCTGAAACTCTTGACACCCATGCAAGCTCTACTCTTCAGCCCTCTTTTCCTGGTAAATCTCAATGAACTGACACTTCCTGGTGTCCCCCTCTGAGGCTGCCAGACCCTGGGGTTCCTTCCCTCAGGGATGGGCGATTCTTGCTGTTGTTGCCCCTCCCCCCATGTAAGTGGCCGGCTTGCTCTCATATGCTACTCCAAACTTTCCATCCAGGTGGGGCAAGACCAAAAGTCAGAGGCAACAGCTTCATATGGGAATTTGTATTGAGCAAACCCCTGGTTCTCACCCTTTCTGGCCTTGCTCCTAGTTTGTACCAGAGCCTAATTCCCCTGGGTGTGCTCCATCATCATTCTCATTCGTCTTAATAGTAAATAGTCATCATTTATTGATTGCTTACTATGTGCCAGACACTGAACTTTAGATGTATTTAATTTGCACAACAACCCTTTGGGACACATATATATTATCCAAGCTTTATAGAAGAAGAAAGAAATCAGCCCAGAGACATTAATAAGTTGCTCAAGACTCCATAATCAGTAAGGAATGAAGCTGGGATTTGAACCCAGCAGCCTGGATCCTGGCTTTCTTGACTTCCATATTGACCTGCCATCCCCTGGGTTTCTTGATTTTGCTAGTGCCTGACTCCAGACTCTGACCACAGCTCTTCTTCCTGGTTGCAACTCAATGACTCACAGATAATGTGGGCTCCTTAATCTCCAGTTACAGTCCTGTGGTATTTGAACTTATAATGCCCCTCAACTGGACACCTCCTGCCCCAGAAACTTCTTGAGGCTCATGGCAACACTGCCCAAATGTTCTGGGTTTAACCCTTTGGAAAGTCAATTATCCTCCTGTGCCAGCAAACCTACTCCAAAGTTGAAAACCAAGACTAACTCTGCCCTGAACTGCTATTTGCTGGGTAAACATCTGTTGAGACTATTTCCTACCTATTAAAAGATCTGTTGAAATCCAAATAGAATATGTGGGTTTATTGTGCTTTGTGTCAAAATCATATGTATTATTTGTGCTACACTAGGCTGAAGTAACAAACACACTATGATTAGTGGCTCAAAGACAATATTTGTGCCTTGGCTCAGGTGACAGTCTCGGGCAGTTATGTGGATTGGCTGGACACCTCTCCTCCACACAGTTATTTAAGGCCCTAGCATAACAGAGACTCTGCCATCCTCAGTACAAGGCTTCTGATGTCACTATTGTCATGTCTTTCTCAGTCAAGAAGAGGGAGGAAAGAGTATGGAAGAATACACAAGGAAGGTCTTCATGGGTCACAGCCCAGAAGTAGCACATATCTTGTGTGTTCACATCCTATTGGGTGAAATTCAAACAAAGGGCTCCAGCTGCAGAGAAGCCTGGGGAATGTAAGCTAGATGCTTGCCCAAGAAGAAAACCTGATTTTGGTGAACAGTAAACTATTCTTGCCACTTTCCACTTCTAATAAGTAATAGTGTATACATTCATATTTTAACTTTTTTCTTCAGTTTGCTTTTCTGAATTTTCCTGGACTCAACTTTTATATATTTATAGTTTTCTACTTTGTTGAGTGTGTCTGTTCTTTAAGTCTATGGAAGGTGGAAGAAAAGAAATTAAGCAAATAAGCAATAGTACAAAGAATGTACAGCAAAGTATAAAATGATGCCTGTCATACATGGAAGGGAAAATGGGAAGATAGCAGGTTGTTTGGGTTTTGAAGAAAAGGCTACATTTGGGTAACATTTGCCAAGATTTTACAGGAGTTAGGCTGCACCCTAGACATTGTTCACTTCTATATTGGTATTTCTATAATTGTAATCTGGGTAACCTGATACCCTTTATGTGACTAGGCACATTATAGATGTAGATGACTGAGGAATGCAGACATCCATGCTTACCTGGAATTCTAGTTATGATATTTTCATGAAGACAGAGCAAATAAAAACCACTCTATTTATAAACATTTCATATAATAAAAGGCAAGGTTTTTCTCATTTACTTTGAAATGTGATTCATCTCTAATTAATGTTTGCCATTCTACCTTCAGACTTGAATGCAGATTTCTTGACTTGAATTTCATTAACAAAACTTGCCAGATTAATTATTGGAAATTCATTTATTGGACTAATATATAATATTGAAAAATGAATTAAAGCTTTGTTTGATATTATTAAAAAATCTTCAAGACATCTGAATGAAGAAAGCAAAGTCCTGGTTTATATTTACAGCAATGCCTGCTCATTTTCAGATGAAGGGAAATGTGAAGACTGGGAGACGTGGGTCACTTTTGCTCTCTGCCCAAAGAGAAAGCCAACTCTTTTGTTTGTTTGTTTTGCTTTTTTGTTTTCTTTTGTTTTGAGAGAAAGCCAACTCTTCTATGAGAGCCACATAATTGGGTTTCTATTCAGGAACTGCTGGGAAAAAAGTAAAAAGAAATCTCTTTAAAGAAAAATATACCTGAAATTCCAATATGAACTTATTTGTGTGAGATAGTGATCTTCTCTTGCATATTATAAGACAGCAACAGATGGTGGGGGGGGAATGTATTAAATATCACTTAAGCAAAAAAAACAGCCAAGAAATCAGGGCTGCAAAGGCACTTGAAATAAGCTCAGAAGCTGCTTAAGGGAAGCGAGTAGAAAGGTGGCGGTATGGTAGTAAATACTTCCTGTAGGTAAGGATACACACTGAAGTGGTACAAAAACATTTCTTGCACATGTCAGGAGCTGAAGGATCTGGGAAGTCAGGGTGAGAATTGAATAGAGACTATGTTGGGGTGGGAGAGGAAATGCATGGTAGAATCTTAACAGAGGGTTAAATTCTTTATTATTAGAAAATACATGATTTTTGATTCTAAACAACATCAACAAAGAAAATGTATGCTGGAAAGCAAGCAAAGGCAAATCTCAGAAAACACCAAAAAAAAAAAAAAAAACCAACCCAATCCCCCCCAAAAACCCCCTAAAACTTAAACAACAAAAATACCTACTTGCGGGGCGCCTGGGTGGCTCAGTCGTTAAGCGTCTGCCTTTGGCTCAGGTCATGGTCCCGGGGTCCTGGGATCGAGCCCCGCATCGGGCTCTCTGCTCCGTGGGAAGCCTGCTTCTCCCTCTCCCACTCCCCCTGCTTGTGTTCCCTCTCTGCCTGTCTCTCTCTGTCAAATAAATAAAATCTTTAAAAAAAAAATACCTACTTGCTGAAAACAGACAGGAAAACCCAAATAATCAGTGCTGAGAATAATAAAAAGTAGTTGACCAAGAATCATGGAAAGATAAAATTAAAAAATCAGCAAAACTGATCAGATAAAGAATAACAAAGAAACTTGCAAGGCAATAGATGAACATTTTGACCAAATATTTTGTCTTGAGTTAAAAAAAAAAAAGAACTCTTAAAAAATCAATTGCCCCTATGAAGGAAGATTACCAAGCAGATATACAAAAACCCAAGGGAAGACATACAATGTGAGCTGTCAAAAGAAAAACAAAGAAAATAAAAACCAATAACTCATTATAAAGAAACCTTGTAATACCCTCTTGGTTTGCAAGCTCCTTGGGAGCTTCCCAGGTGTAATCTGAAATTGGCCCCCAAATATGGAGGGCAGGGAAAGATGGAAGAAAGAAGCTGGCCAGCCACTCCAGGTTGGTAGGTGGCAGGTTTAATAAGGAAGGGAACTTACATAGGAGGCTTGTCTTGATAGGCAACAAAACGAATGGATCTTGGTACCCACTTGCCAAACCTTAAAAGTTTACACAGAGGCCTTAGTTGAGTTCAGTCACACATACCCTGCAGGTGTTCTCAATACCACATCACCGTCTCAAGGCCATGTCCTTGGAGCAGTCTCTGAGAGCAGGAGAGGCAAGTGGAACCCACATCCCAAGGACAGGGGAGGCGGTCAGGAGCTCTGAGTGTCCAGGCCCAGCTCACAAGTCATCCAGCAGTTACATCCTCAACCTTCCCCAAAACACCTTCATTTTTCTTTCAATTAGTAAATTCCATCACTGAATATTTGTAAGAGTTCTAACCGGGGTCAAAACTGCCTCATGCATCCCCAAGGAGGGAAGGACAAGTTCAGGCCACTATAACCCCATCTTTCCCACAAACCTTCTGAAGAAGAAATACACACACAAAAATAAGCAAATGCACACTGCAAAACTTAAAGAAAATGGAGAACACATAACATTTAATAATATGACAGACCAAAGGCCAAATATATTTGTTATATTACTAAATGTAAAGAGGTTCAAATCACCTATTAAAAATATTTTCAGATTAGACCACAAAGCAAACTACATAAGAAAAACATCTAAAATAAAGTGATTCAGAAAAGCTAAAAATAAAAGGAAGGGCAAAGATATACCTGAAACATGCCCCCTACCTCAACTAAAAAAAAGACAAGGTCACAATCTCAGTATCAAACAAGAATATTAGTTAATGCCAAAGAGTATTAAGTGAGCTAGTGCTTTTTATACAATTGTGTGCACTTGATACAAAAGTAACAAACATCTATTCACAAAATAATGCCATGTTAACATTTATTAAACTGAAATTATTTAAATTATTATTTAAAGCAAATAAAGATTAAAGTACAGTAGTAGATGACTTTAACTTACTTCTCTCAGTCCATAACAGAGCAAGTAGGCAAAAGAAATAAGCAAGGATATAGAAATCTCAATAACACAATTAGTGAGATAGATGTAATTGACGTGTGTGGGCCTATTATTGCTGAAAATACAGGTGACTATGGAAGATCAAGAAAATTGTCCTTTTCCAAAGACATACAAATAGTCAACAGACACATGAAAAGATGCTTACCATTTACATGAGGAAAATATAAATGAAAACCACAATGAGATACTGCATCACACCTCTTAGATGTCTATTCTCAGACAAGAGGTAACAAATGTTGGTGAGGATGGGGAGAAAAGGGAAAACTTGTGCACTATTGGTGGGAATGCAAACTGGTGCAGCCACTGTGGAAAACAGCATGGAGTTTCCTCAGGAAGTTGAAAATAGAGCTACCCTATGATCTAGCAATCCCACTTCTGAATATATATCCAAAGGAAACAAAAGCACTATCTCAAAGAGACCCGTACTGCTACATTTATTGCAACATTATTCACAGTGGCCAAGGTATGGAAACAACATAAGTGTCTGTCCATGGATGAATGTATACAAGTGTCACACACACACACACACACACACTGGAATATTATTCAGTCATAAAAAGAAGGAGATCCTGCCATTTGTGACAATCTGGACAAATCTTGAGGGCATTATGCTAAGAGAAATAAGCTAGACACAGAAAGACAAAAATACTTTGTGGGATCACCTACATGTGGGGAAAAAAAAAGTCAACTCAGAGAAACAGAGAGTGGGATGGTGATTGCCAGAGGCTGGAGGGTGGGAAAGATGGGGAGTTGTTGGCCAGTACAAACTTCCACTTATAATATGAATAAATTCTTGAGATCTAATGTATAGCATAGTGACTATAATTAATAATACTGCTTTATATACTTGATATTTGCTAAGATAGTAGATCTTAAACATTGTCACCAAAAAAAGAGGAGGTAATTAACTATGTGAGGTGATAGATGTTAATTAGCTTGATTGTGGGAATCATCTCACAATGTATATGTGTATTAATCATCATACTGTAAGCTTTAAACATATTGCATTTTATTTGTCAGGTATACCTCATTAAAGCTGGAAAGAAATCCTTAAGTTCCACAATGTAAAAGAAAGAAAAAAAAAAGAAAAGAAGAAAAGAAAAAAAATAATAATGTTAAAACCCAGAAAGACTTTTTCCTTCTCTACTCTAAAAATACCACCACAGCTCAGCAGAAAAATAAATTTAAAATTAAATAAATATATAAAAAGGGGGGCACCTGGCTGGCTCAGTCGGTAAAGCACATGACTCTTGATCTCAGGGCTGTGAGTTTGAGCCCCATATTAGGCATGGAACCTACTAAAAAATAGAGAAAAAGTAAAAAATAAAAATAAAAATACCACCACCATTATACCTCTCTCAATTTTTTGGTCAAGGAGGAAATACAGGGGTGTCTAAGTGGCTCAGTCAGTTAAGTGTCTAACTCTTGATTTCGGCTCAGGTCATGATCTTGTTTCAGGATTTCTTTTCCTTTAGTGTCCACAGTTCTTGGTCCTGCCACTTTGAAGAATGAAGAGATAGACCAGACAAAGAGTGGCGGGCAGCAAAGCAAAATTTATTAGGTGATAGTACAAAACTCCCGAAGAGGGAGGGGACATTAGAGGGTTGCCAATGGAGTTACTAAATCTAGGAGTTTTTATGAGCTCTTTTGTGGAACTATCTTAAACAACCAGGGTGTGCTAAGGCGTGCCAATCAGGGCTTCCACCACACATCCGTCTCCCTATTAGGTTAATGTTCATGTGCTGATGGTCCTGTCTAAGCTGCAAAACAGGATTTTTTTTAAAAATATTTTTTTATTTAAATTCAATTAATTAACATATAATGTATTATTGGTTTCAGAGGTACAGGTCTGTGATTCATCAGTCTTATATAACACCCAGTGGTCATTCCATCACATGCCCTCCTTAATGCCTATCACCCTGTTACCCCATCCCTCCACCCCCTCCCCTCCAGCAACACTCAGTTTGTTTCCTATAATTAAGAGTCTCTTATGGTTTGTTTCCCTCTCTGGTTTTGTTTTGTTTTATTTTTTTCCTCTCTTCCCCCGTGATCCTCTGGCAAAACAGGATGTTAGTGTTGTTTTGTCTTAGCTCTCCTGACTCCATGTTTTCTTGTTGGGGACCCTGGCCCTGACTGCCTAACTGTCCAACTAACTCCTAACAATCTCAGGGTCATGAGATTAAGCCCCATATTGGGCTCTGTGCTGAGCGTGGAGCCTGCTTGAGATTCTTTCACCTTCTGCCTCTGCCCCCACCCCTTTGTCTCTCTCTCTCTCTAAAAAAAAAAAAAAGGAAGCATAAACCATAAGCCACAATTTCAATATTTTGAGAAAACAATACAAATCATAAGGATACAGCTAAAGCTCTGCTGAGATACGAATTAACAGCATTAAATTCTTATTTCAAGAAAAAAAAGAATGAAAGTAAACGAAATAAGCACTCTACTCAAATGTTAAAAAGTAAAAAGTAAATAATCCAAAGAAATGCAGAAGAAAGAAACGATGAATATAAAGGTAGAAATTGATGAAGTAGAAAAGAGAAAACCTAGTGTTTTCCTGAGTGGTCTACAGAAAGCTTAAATAATGATTGGGTCTCAGGCCAAAATGTGTTGCAAACTTTTATCAAACTGAAGAAAAATACCAAGATAATTGATATTGCCACTTGCCAACTGAAATTCGTTGCCAGTTGGCAACTTGCTGGATTAAGAAGAGAATGGGTTCAGCCGACATTTATCATATTTGTTTCAGTGCTTTGTCAGAGTACCAATACAATGCTAATGACGCTGTGGGCTGAGAAGGAATTCATTAAATATCAAGGAACCAAGACACCTTTCCTGAAGGTATTTTACAAATGCCAGCCTTCACCTCACTCAATTATAAATAGATTGGTTCTGTGATTGAACAGTTTTGGGCAAAAAACTATGTCTTAAATATATGTGTTAATTTTATGTATTAATCTGACTGGTCATGGAGTGCCTAGATTAAACATTATTTCTGGGTGTTTCTGTGAAGGTGTTTCTGGATGAGATTAACATTTGAATTCGTGACTCAGTAAAGCAGATTGCCCTTCCCAATGTGGGTGGGCACCATCCATTTTGCTGAAGGTCTGGAAAGAACTAAAAGTGGAGAAAGAAGGAATCTGCCTTTTTTTTTTCTGCCTCACTATTGAGCTGGGACACCTCTTCTCATCTTAGGCCGTCAGACTGAGATTTACATGATCTGCTCCCTTAGTTCTCAGGCCTTTGGACTTGGACTGAATGATACCACTGGCTTTCCTGGCTTTCCACCTTTCAGACAGCAGATCCTGGGACTTCTAAGCCTTCACAATCATATGAACCAATTCTTCATAATTAGTTTCCTTTCATATATATGTACCTCATTGGTTCTGTTTCCTTGGAGAACCCTGACTAATACATTCTGTATTTTATTCCATTTATGGGGAGTAATAGTTCCCATTAGCATGTTAGGAAACTCTGGGGAGGATTCTACCTTTTTAGGCAAACAGATTTCTACAGTATCTTTCAAAATGATTTGACCACAGAATCCTTTTTACACATAACATCTCTTAATACTCCATGGAGCACATGTTGGGATATGCTGTCTTAGAGTTTACTCATAACAGTTGATTAGAAAGATGCAAAATATTGTTTTTAAAAATATCAGTGATATGTATTTGCTCAGTGGTCAACTTTCTATATGTATCACTAACAATTTATCTTAATATGTCTAACATAACCTTAAAAAGTTACTTTGTGAATTCCCTCCTCCAGGAAGGAAAGATCCTCTTTCTGCCAAATTCTTTCTCAAGGTATTGATGTCATCTGGAACACAGTGAAAATTTACTGACCCTTGCTGATGACTATAACCTTTATAGCTAAAATGTGACTTAGAGGGTAAAGATTACATCTTTTGATGGCTGCACAATATTCCATTGTATGTATATATACCACATCTTCTTTATCCATTCATCTATTGATGGACATCTAAGCTCTTTCCATAGTTTGGCTATTGTGGACATTGCTGCTATAAACATTGGGGTGCATGTATCCCTTTGGATCACTACGGTTGCTGGAGTGGAGGGGGGTGGGAGGGATGGGTTGGCTGGATGATGGACATTAGGGAGGGTATGTACTATGGTGAGTGCTGTGAATTTTATGACTGATGAATCACAGACCTGTACCCCTGAAACAAATAATACATTATATGTTAATAAAAAAATAAAGGAGAAATTAAGACATTCCCAGATTAAAAAAAAGGGGGGGGGGAAGATTAGAAACAAAAGAAGCTCTTAGAAAATAAACATTGAGGATGTATATGAGTCTCTAAATAAAGCTAGACTTCTTACAGATTGTAAATAAAGTAATGGAAATCAAATAGTGGGTCTTACAAAAACTTTCCCTTTTATATTATAAAGTAGTTCTGAGAACAACTACCCAAAGCCATAGGGATCATCTCTAAGAGCACTCAGACCAGGTGAGCCAGCTTGGGGCACACAATTGCAAAAGGGAACAGACCCTTATCCTGCTCCTGGCCCTTGGAACATGCGTGGTTTTTTTTTTTTTTAAGATTTTATTTTTAAGTAATCTCTACACTCAACATGAGACTTGAATTTACAGCCTAGAGACCAAGAGTTGAATGCTTCACCAACTGAGCCAGCCAGGCGTCCCCATGAGTGATGTTTTTATATTCCAGAGAGGATACTTAACCTTCTCATGCTCTATGTGAGGCTCTTACACTCCCCTTATTCAAATACACCAGATGATGGGGCAGCTGGGTGGCTCAGTCCGTTAAGCATCTGCCTTCAGCTCAGGTCATGATCCCAGGGTCCTGGGATCAAGCCCCACGTCGGGCTCCCTGCTCAGTGGGGAGTCTGTTTCTCCCTTTCTCTCTGCCCTGCCCCCCTGCTCATGCTCTCTCACTCTTTCTCTCTGTCTCTCTCAAATAAATAAATAAAACCGTAAAACAAAAACAAAAACAAAAACACAAATGCACCAGATGAATGGAAGGAGGAGCTCTCCAGGGTACTGAGATCAGATAGGATGGCTCTAGTCCTGACCCATGAATTATTTGGTCATTTCTGAAGATTATATACCAACATGATGCTACTAATATACTTTCTATGGGCTTGGAAGTTGGCTTTTTTCTCATCAATGGTAGCCAATTTTCAGGGTGGTGTGGAGACTATCTGGGCTTTGGAACTGAACAGTTGAGGGATTGGTTTCGGCACCATGCCTTTCATCTGTGAGACCTTGAGCACATGGCTTCTCTGAGCCTCAATTTCCTCATCTGTATAATAAAAAATACTATCTTTTCAAGAGGATGGTTGAAAAGATTACAAGTAATGAATGTAAACTCTTTAGCACAGGTCTTGACATCTAGTAGGTGCACAACAAATAATAACCAGATAGCAATATTATTATTTAAGCATTCATTTATTTATATAGTCAATGTTTATAGAGCGCCTGCTCTGCACAAGGGCTTTGGGGGACAGAGATGACTAAGATATGCTTCTTGACTTCTAGGAAGCTTCACTTTAGTTGGGGAGATATGATTTAACAGTTTTACCCAGACTCCAAATCACTTTGGAACAAAATCAGTTATATGGGATCCTAATCACTTATTTATACATTGATGAGGCATATTGAATGCCCATTCAATGGAGGAAAGTCACTTGTTCTAAACAGAAATTCTAAGTTTGGGATTATTTACATCATGCTCTGGGCCATTAAGCCAAGTCAGCCAGAAAACAGCCATTGGATAACACATTTTGGATTGAAAAGCCTATGTGGTTAGAGAAAGAACTGGAGATGCTGTTTTACTGATTTGTGGCAGGGATGACTCAGAGTTATGTGGTTATAATGGAAAAGGCATAATGTTAGAGTCAGTCACTATCTGTGGGGATCAGGTTATGAATCTGTGTATTGAGCTCAGGATATTTGCTCTGTCTCTTAGAATTGCTGTGAGGATCCAATCACATGTGATAGTAAATGTAAAATGTAAAATACAGTATCAGTAGAGTTGATATTACTTTTATTGAAAATATTTTTATATTTTATATTATTTTTATGTAATACTTTTAAAATGCAGTGATCGCAGATCTCAGGTTTTTGTGTGTTCTTCATTGTCAACATGACTTGACAACGAATTAGTCAAAGCCATCTATGATGGTAGAAAGACAGATGCTTCAAGGAGAACTACTCTACATTGTTACTGACTGTGTAAGAGAAGGATCTAAACATTTCTTTTATGTTTTTAAAAAATTGCCTTGAAATCAAGTATTTTAGAGTTTCCCAGAGAAACAGAACTGATGGATTGTGTGTAATTGTATGTGTGTATGTGTATGTATATACATATAAATGGGCTCACACAATTATAGAGGTTGTGAAGTTCCAAGACTTGCAGCTGCAATCCAGAGACTCAGGAGAGCTGATGGTGTAGTTCTTGTCTGATTCTGAAGGCCTGGGAACTAAGAGAACTGACAGTATAAGTTTCAGTCCAAAAGCTAGCTCAAGATCCAAGAAGAGCCAGTGTTTCAGTTCAGCTCTGAAGGCAGGCAAAACTGATGTTCTAGCTCATGCATCCAAGCAGGAATTCTCTCTTACTTGAGAGAGGGTCAGCCTATTTGTTCTATCCAGGCCTTCAACTGATTGACAGAGGCCCATCCATATTATGGAGAGCAATCTACTTTATTTGGTCTACTATTCAAATGTTAATTTCACTCCCAAAACACTCATAGGCACTCAAAATAATGTTTTATTATATCCTGTAGCTCAGTCCAGCTGACACATAAAATTAACCATAACATCAAGTAAGTTTTGTTTTCACTTATACTGATACGATTTTCAGAGGTGGGAAAGTTGCAGATTTTTGAAACCCTTAGACTGAAGTGGATACAAATGACCTAATTGCAAAGGCAAATAATTACTCATTAAACAACAATAATTAAAAAAATCCTGGGTTCTAAAAGAACAGGGGTTATTTCATCTCCCCAAGATTTTGCTGTCCAAATAGCCATTAGAGGGAGCTCTGATCACAGCTTAGAAACAAAATTATTCTCCAAGTAATGTTAACTTGGAATTCTAGGTTTCCATGTTTTAATGGAGACACAGAATATATATTAAAAAAAAAAAACTAAACTAAAACCAAATAAGTATCTTTTAACATCATCATTTTGTATATCTGACCTTAGTGAGACCAAACTTGCTTCTTGGGGTCTAAGAGCCAAAATGATGCAGGGACAGGGCTGGGTGGGGTGGGAAAGGTACTGGGTCTGAGTTCCAGCTGCGTCATGAAGCAGCTGTGTGCCCTTGAGTCCGCTGCTTCCCTTCTCGCCTGAACAATGAAGAAGATGACAGAGATTAGTGTTTACCACACATTGGTATCTGTGGATGGAATAATTCTAGGAGAATTTTAAAAATTTCTTTTTTTCAAAAGACAACCTTCTTGAAAATGTTATGTTCTCAAAAGCTGATGGTCTTGAAAGGATTATTTTACCCATACTCTCAGTCATGTGGATGATACACTCACACTCAAACCAGCTTCTGCCCTGCAGTTCCCGAGATGTGTTGACAGTTATGTTGGTACCGAGTGATCCCTGTCTTGAAGTGACAGCATTGAACTTTTAATGTGTTGCTAAGCCTCTCTGGAAACTTTAGGTTGGTGTTGTCAAAATGATGACAGTTGACTTATAATTAGCATTGTACTCATGTTATAAAGACAAATTTTCTCTTCAGCAGAGATAGCATGCATTTGAAAGCATTGCTATACAAGAAGGCTTTAGAGTCATAAGTCATTTTGCAAACTGAGATTCTGATTTGACATAATAAAAATTATTGCAGAAGAATGATGTACTTACTACTTTCATTGTATTTCTTTTATGTTTTTCATTTCTTGGGCTAATGAGAAGAGAACAAAACAATATTATAGGACCAATGCATCATTACAGTAAAAGCTGCATGATAATACTGTGCTGAATAAGCCACATACAACAAAGAGTTTTAGAAAGTTGGAGGTGGGTTGGAAAGAGAAAAGAGTTAGAAGCATTGGGTCCTCACTCAAACTATATGATAGACAAGTTGAACTCAGACTTAGATCAAAGCAGGCAGAAATATACTCATAGAAAGTAAAAACCTTGTACAGATCTTGTTTTTGTGCCATCAACTCATAACAGCTTAGTAGAGGAAGCTGGGAAGATTTTCAATACATTCTCATTATTTTAGACTGCACAATTTTATTGATTGGTTCATTATTATAATGGATCTTTGTTAAATGAAAAAATAGTAGTGACCCAGCATCCTCAAAAAGAAAAATAGAATAGCCAACAAGCAAGAAAGACCAAACAACTTCACAAATACATTTTTCTATTATTAAACCAACATCGATGTTTGAGTTTAGCAAAACAGCATCACCCATTTTAACATTAAACTTCTAAATTTGAATGAAAGCGATTTTTGTAGTTTTGCTTCTGAACTATCGTCCCAAAAATACATCATGTCAAGAAGACGGTGCTAATTAGGTATTTACTTTAATACTAAGTCTCCTGTTGCTGATGGAGGGTACACTTGGCATGGCTTCCAGGAGTCTCTGCTCTGTGGTCTTAGCATTGTTCCTACTTCTGCACTGTCCTAGAACCTGGCTAGTTAGAAGGAAAAGAGGAAATGCTGGGGTCAGCAGGAAAGTTCTTCAAAGTGGTTAATCCATTTACAGATCACTGGGAATGGGTTGTGCTGTGCTAACTTGGCATTCTGGTATTTTCTGCTCAAGCACATGATTCCATGGATGACAGCTGATGGTGTTTTGCTGGCAAATATAGCTTGGAGCTCCTTTTGCTAGCTTGGCCCTAACTCAACAAAGTCTTGACTCACAAAAAAGATGCTAAGAAGAGAATATGCAAGAAGGTGTTAAGCAAACCTTGGAATTAGAGAAAGAACTTTGCGTACTCCATTCTTAAGTGTGGTAATGGTTTGGGACTAAAAGGAAAAGGACAAGTGTAGGGGGCCACAGTTTACTGGGACTTCTCACTTCCAGTGTCATTTACATCTTAGGAGAAGGGAGTTTACTCTCTTTCAGTGCCTCTATTCTTTCTCATTCTTACTCGTGTTGAGAACTTTTATATTGAATTGTTGCTAAGAGAGATCATCAATCTTATCAAGAGTGTGTTTATTTGTCTCATAGAATTTCTACTCCACCCCTCCCAGAAAAAAGTTGAGATTAGGTCTTACCAGTCCCCCAAGGGACTGTGGCCAGAAGGAACAGGATCCCCGTTCCTGGAGGGAGAAGTTGGGTAGTAAAAGAGGTAGAAGGAGACCAAAGGACAAGAGACGGGTACCTATTTGAGATGTATTTTGGATGGATTGAATGTGGCCAGAGAAGAATAGTAAGGAACATCATGCTCTATCATTAGGACTCGGAAGGTATCATGTGATGGTGAAACTCTTTGGAACAGTGACAGAGGTGTGTGAATATGATGTTGTTCAAGTTTCACAATACTGCGAGGTGGGGATTATTATACCCATTTTAAAGTTAAGAAAAGTCAGCCTTGAAGAGCTTACATAAATTTGCTGAAGGTCGTCAAACTAGCAAATGGCAGGGCTAGACTTCAACCCCAAATCTACCTGACACCCACACTGGGGCTCTTCTCATCACTCCACCACATCTTCCCTATTCTCTATCTCTGTCGCCCAAACTCTGCATCTCTTACCTGCACCCCAACAGTCAGAAGGGCTGTAGGTGAGACAGAGGAAAGCAGATGGAGAGTTTGGGCATGACCTGAAGCTCTGTGATTAGAAGATACAAAGAGCAGCCAAAATCCATAACTCACATGTCTGTAAGCAACATGTTCTGCCCCACCTCACACCTACTGAGTCAGAATCTCCATTTTAGCAAGATACCTGGATGATTAGCAGGAGCATTAAAGTTTGAGAAGTCTGCTCAAACCTACTCAGGTAACTTATTAGATGGTGATGCAAATTTTAGGGCTCTGTCATCAATAGAAAATAGAAAGATCATCAGTTTAAATCTCACCATCTTGTTAAGGAATACAACCGAGTGGATTCATTTCCATAACAGGGAACAAGGCAGTTGTGAATCTTAATAGACTTGCATGGAGAATATCCATATCACTATTCATTGAACACTTTCTATATGCCAGACACATATTTCATCCATTTACTTCTCACAAAATTCTTGCAAGATCCATTTGCAGGCAAGGAAACCAAGGCACAGAGAGGCCATGTGACTTGCTCAAGTTCCCACATTTGGTCATTGCCAAGGTTGGAACTTGAATCTCAGTCTTTAGACGCCAAGTCAATCCTCTTCTGACTAGTGGGCAGGACCTCATGGGAGTTCACCCTAGAGAAGATGGGAACAGGAGATGCCCCTCATTGCTGTTGGCTCACAGCAAGCAGGAATCAAGCCTCAGGGGCTCAAAAGTGAAGATCACCCCATGTCACATGGCAAAGCAGCAAACCCTGACTCTGTGGCTGAGCTGATAAGAGCCAGAGCCCCCTGGGCAGGTGAAAACCATTCTATCTTGTAATGTGACTTGGAGATGTTTATGCATAGGGATATTCTTCTATGTCACCAGGAAGAAGCAGCCCTCATAATAAACGTCAAATACACTGGTCTCTCCAAAGTCTTTAGGACTTCCAAGAAGTAATCAAATATTATTTCATATTTCTGATAATATGCGTGGGATGTAGAAAAGTGAAGCTTTAGGTTTTTGATTAAATATGGCAGACCGAACACACATGTTTATCTCCACTTCCTCAAGAAGCCTCAGTAAAATGACTGTAAAGGAATAATTAATAAAATGACTGTAAACAAAGGAACTCCTATGTTTAGGAAAACATGGGTTTTAGGGTTGTGAAATGTGAGAACTTAAGAAAGTAGAACAGAAGTAAAATCAATTGCTCTGAAAAATAAAGCACCAAATTTAGGAATTGCCCTCTGACAAGGAGGACTGGGGGCTCCCGAGAATTAGAAGAAGCACTGAGATGGAGAAAATCTTGACAAGAATGGCACTGGTAAGTAGTCTCCCGGGAAAAGGTATCACATGGATAGACTGTGGTGCAGATGAGTGAGGAACAGTAAAATGTCAAATACTCTATTTTTGATGTTTCCTGTCCTCTGCTCTGCTCCAGTCATCTTTCATTTTTCTCATTAACCACTTAAAGTCTGTAATACATATTAAGTTGGTTCTGGTACTCTGGGAAACTGGGGGAGGGGCTTATCCATATCAAGAACAAAGCAGGGAGGAGAGGGCAACAAGGTCGAGCAGAAGTCAACAAGACAGGCTCTCAGGGTAAGAGGGAGCCCAGTGTAGAAAAATGACTTCTTTTTTATTCCTTTATCCACCGTAATTCCAGAATCTTCAGTAAGATAGTAGAGACCCATTATACAGACCTGTTTGGGCTAATGATGCTCTGAGGAATGAAGGGAAAATGGCTATTCCTTGTGTGGGGCAAAGTGAGATGCACAGAGAGGCAAGACAACAAACAGGGTTATCAGCGGAAAGAATTTGGAGTGAGCAGTCAGTCTACATCCCCTATCTTTACTATAGAAATTTGTATCTGGCAGACTTGGGGACTAAGTAAACTATAGACACAAGGTCTCATTTAATTCATTTAATTGAGTGATTCAATTCTCACTTAATCTTGTGAGATTAATTTTTATCTTCCCCATTTTACAGATAAGAAAACCAAGGTTAGTGAGTTTCAGTATCTTGTCCAATATAATGTAGCTAAAAAGTGACTGAGGGAAAATTTGAACCCAGCTTTGTTTTACTCAAAAATTATCTACAATTTGTATTCTGATTTTATTCATTTACAACATCTGCATCTGGGGGGAGGGCTTTCCACCATCATATAATTGTATTGTATATCTTAAAGGCAGCATTAATGGGCTCCTAAATTCTTCCCTTCCACTTTCGTTTTCTTTGACCTTGCCCTCCTTGGCAGGTGGGGGCAGGGGTTGGAGTGAGAAATTTCTTTTTTTTGTTCAAAGTTTTATTTTTATTTAAGTAATCTCTACATCCAATGTGGGGCTGGAACTCACGACCCAGAGATCAAGAGTTGCATGCTTTTCCAACTGAGCCAGCCAGGTGCCCTGGAGTGAGAAATTTCAAACTAAAGCATGATCCTATAAATATTCTCTATCTTTAGTTTTACCCCATCGTTTGTGAAATTGGGGTGAGCCAGTGTAAGGGAGAGGGTGCCAAGACAGATGTTATCCCTTTGTGTCTTAAATAATTGCCCATAGGTTTTCAGAGCTTTTGGTCAGATGAGTGCAGACTCCTTGGTCAAGTACATCAAATACCCTTGTGTGTGTCTCTCGCTATTTAGACCAAGCTCCAGGAAAGAGGGTAGGAATTATATGAGGTTCATTTCTTAATTTCCCACAGATCAAGCCCAGAGCTGTGTACATTCTGTGTGAACTACAAACACATGTTGAAATTGAATTGGGTTGAACCCTGCTTCCTCATAGGTAAGTCCATCCACCATTTCCTCAGAGCCTGCTGAGAAATGGATGGGAAATAAGACTCCAATCCATAAAAGCTTAATAAAAATTCTCTCCATAAATTAAAAAAAAAACACCTCAAAACCTGCATGAAGGGACACACTCAATTCTCTGCACAGGATAAACCTCCTTTGGGGCCTTCTCCAGATCCCCACTTTGCTACCACATCATTTACTCTATGAATAGCAATGAGATCTCTCGGGTGAGCAACAGGAGCTGAGTACAGCTGCATGGTGGGTTGGTCAGGCTCAGGTTACCCATATGAAGTGTAACCCCTCAGTAGCCGTGTTCTCACTCTTGTGCTGTTCTACAAGATGACACTAAGGAAATTTGGTATCTACCTGGCCCCCCACCCAACATGGGGAAATCAATCAACACGATTAGCCCGGAAACAAAACATGCACAAGTGGTTTTTCTGACACAAGCACAGCTGGCCTTGGCTACTCTTTGAGGCATGGCTGGGATTTCACCTGCTAGTTTTATGTTTGCTTGATCGTTTGCTTTGGTTAAAGCCTTCTCAAACAAAGTAATCACCTCAGAGCTTTCCTCCGTGAACCAGTAGCAGACTTAAACTTTCACCTTCCTACTAAAATATTAAAGCACAGTACTCGGAAGCTTTATATTTCCAGGAGCAATGACTGTTTATAAATTAGTTCATTGCTCAACAAACATGATTCAAGTATTACTTAGCTAAATTCCCATGTTAACTAGAATGAAATAAGATACAGAATAACTCATAACAAATTTAAGAAACTATTTTATTTGTGTCCCTAGGATTTGGTTCCACTGTCCTCAAGCTGAACAGTTTGTACTGAAAACTTGCAAGAGCAGGAAATGTCAGTCAAGACCTTTAATGCTGCAAACATGATATTAATTTCCGCAAGAGAAAAAGTCAAATCTCGAAGAGGAAAATTCAGAGGATGAGGAATAGGAAAAAAAAATGTTCTTTCTTTTTTTTAAAAATTTTTTTTATTGTTATGTTATCACCATACATTACATCATTAGTTTTAGATGTAGTGTTCCATGATTCACTGTTTGTGCATAACACCCAGTGCTCCATGCAGAACGTGCCCTCTTTAATACCCATCACCGGGCTAACCCATCCTCCCACCCCCCTCCCCTCTAGAATCCTCAGTTTGTTTTTCAGAGTCCATCGTCTCTCATGGTTCGTCTCCCCCTCCAATTCCCCCCCCTTCATTCTTCCCCTCCTGCTATCTTCTTCTTTTTTTTTCTTAACATATATTGCATTATTTGTTTCAGAGGTACAGATCTGAGATTCAATGGTCTTGCACAATTCACAGCACTTACCAGAGCACATACCCTCCCCAGTGTCTATCACCCAGTCACCCCATCCCTCCCACACCACCCCCCACTCCAGCAACCCTCAGTTTGTTTCCTGAGATTAAGAATTCCTCATATCAGTGAGGTCATATGATACATGTCTTTCTCTGTTTGACATTTCACTCAGCATAAAACCCTCCAGAAAAAACATTCTTTCTTGATGCTCAGCTGAACTCTACAGACCTAGACCACAGCATGGACTCTTATTCCAACTCAATCAGTGATGAACATTAACTTCTACCACAGTGAAGTCAACTCCTACCTGCCCCACCAGTAACCAGCAGGAAATTCATGTGCTGGATCTAATGCATAGTGGTAGCTTTACCCTCAGAAGGAAATTCTATTCTCTACCCCAAGAGAAGACATTCATCCAAATCTTTGTAACAAGGAAAGCACACATTCACTCCACCTCAGTTTTGATACTCAGGAAAATGCATGGATCCATGGCAAAGGGGTGCAGGTGATCATGTAACCAGTGAGATCCAGCTCAGCTACCCCACCAGATGGTCCAAATTCTGCAGGATGCCCTCCAGCAGATGTCTCCACCAGCACTTACTGGAAGGATGGCAATGTGTACTCTCCACGTGGTTATTATTTTCTGTTGTTTCTTGTCCAAGGAAGAAGTGGCTCAAAGTTAGCAGAAACCATAGCATTTAATGATTTGTTATGAGGAGCCTCCCAAATTGTCTCCCTACTGCCAGCACTCTGGGAGCCAGGCTCTGGTTCTGAGCCTATTACTTCCCTGCTTAAAACTTTTCCGAGGTTCCTAGCCTGACAGGATAGACTGTTACACACCCAGGGGTCCTCCATGGCCTGGTGTCTGCCTGCCTCTTTAGCCCTATCTCCCTTACTCTCACTCCACAATTAACCCCCTGACCACACTGAACTACAAAAACAAAGTTATTTTGGCCTCTGGGGTTTTCATCTTGCCACCCTGCATGTCTAAAAGCCCTCCCCCATCTTGCAATCTCTCATCCTGGTTCACACCTCCTTGGCCACCTCCTATCCCAGGGGATTAGGTGTCATCTCTTTTCTGCCCTCATAACCCCTGGAGTCCAGGGAAAAGAGCTCTGTGCCTGAGTTGTAGAAAGTACTTGCATTCCTGTCTCATTCCTTCCAGTTCAATATCTTGGGCCGGATTAACTTGAAATTTTCCCTAGGGGTCCAACACTTGAAAACATCTGCAATTGCAAAATCTACAAAGGTTGAAAAGCAGAGGAAAAAATCTTGGGAGCTCATTTAGCTGTATAACATGGTCTGACCTGAACTTATTTGGGGGAAAACTTGACTTGAAGTGACATGAGGCTATTTATAGCCTTTAATTTTTCCAATAAATGTACACCTAGATGTGTTTCACTGTAGTAATAATGTATTTGAAAATTTTTATTTATAAAAATGTAAACAAAAATTGTAATATAACTCTTAGAAAGACACATGAGGGGTGAGATTGGAGGATGTAAGAGTTAAAGCTTCAAATACCTTAGAGGAAGTTAAGGCATAATGCTCTAAAATTGATATATCAAGAAACATCAGATATATTTAGTATTCAGAAATATGGTAGCAGGGCGCCTGGGTGGCTCAGTTGGTTAAGCAACTGCCTTCGGCTCAGGTCATGATCCTGGAGTCCCGGGATCGAGTCCCGCATCGGGCTCCCTGCTCGGCAGGGAGCCTGCTTCTGCCTCTGACCCTCCCCCTTCTCATGTGCTCTCTCTCTCTCTCGTTCTCTCTGTCTCAAATAAATAAATAAATAAAAAATCTTAAAAAAAAAAAGAAATATGATAGCAAATACTTACTAGTCCTATAACCACAAAGAAAAGTAGATGTCCAAAGAACTTTTTTAGTAACTTCTACCAAACAGACAAGGAATAAATAACTCTAATTTATAAGATCTCTTTGAGATAATATAAAGAGAACTACTTCCCAATTCACTTCAAGGAGATTGCTTGACATCACTATATCTCAGAGCAGCTTGGGAAAGGAAAATTTCAGCCCAAGTATCACACAGGAACATGGATTTAAATTATTAGCAAACTAAATCCCATCATATATAAAAGGGATAGTACATAATGATTAGGTAAGGCTAATACTGGAGAATAATGATGGTTTAACATAAGAACATTAATTAGTAAATATGTGACCCACCACATTAACAGATTAAAGAGCAGTCATATTATTGCAATCAATACAGAGCAAGCGTCTGATAAAATTCAGCATTGATTTCTGATTTAAAAATTAGGAAATCTACACTAGAAAGAACTTCCTAAATCTGATAGAGTATGTATGAAGAGTCACAGAAGATGCCCTTTACTGTGGTGAAAAGTTAAAAGCTTCATCTTTGAGGTCCAGACTAAGACAAAGATAGCCACTATCACTGTGCATCGACTTTGTGTTGGAGGTTTTAATGAGAGGAAAATAAAGAAACAAAGCGGTCATTTTTACAGACATGTACACAGGAAATTCTGAAGAATCTATAGACAAATTAAAATTAATAAACAAGTTTAGCAATTTATTGGATGTAAAATCTCTATATCTACGTCTGTATATCTAGATAGAGACATTTCAAATGGATTTGTACATTTTGAAGATTTCTTTTATAGCACTTGACAAATTGATTGTAAAGTTTATATGGAATTGCAAAGGGTTAAGAATAGCCAAAGATAGTTCTGAAGAAGAAAAATGAGGTATAGGACTTGCCCTACCAGATATCAAGATTGATATAAAACTTTAGTAGTAAAGACAGTTTGGAATTGAAATAACGAGAGAAAAATATTCCAGTGGAACAGAGGAGAGAGTCTGGAGGCAGACCAGTTCTTTTTTTTTTTAATATTTTATTCATTTAGTTATTTATTTGAAAGAGAGAGAAAGAGAGCACAAGCTGGGGGAGCAGCAGGCAGAGGGAAAGGGAGAAGCAGGCTCCTTGCTGAGCAGGGAGCCTGACTCAGGGCTTGGCCCGCAGGACCCTGAGATCATGACCTGAGCTGAAGGCAGACACTTAAATAACTGAGCCACCCAGGTGCCCCAGGCAGACCAATTCTTATATGAATGTCTCATTTATAAGGACATAGGCATTGAAGATCACTGGAAGAAGAAGGACTTTTCAATAAATAGTGGTTCAATAAATAGGATCTGGTTATCCATATAATGAAATAAAAAGGAAGCTGATACATCTTGACACTATACACAAAAGTCAATTTCAGGTGGATTAAAGTGAAAACTATGAAGATTTTAGAAGAGGATACAGGAGAATATTTTCACGACCCTGTATAAGGAAATACTTTTATTTTTTATTTTTCTCATTTTACTTTTTTTAAAGTAGGCTCCACGCCCAGTGTGAGGCTTGAACTCACAACCCTGAGACTGAGTTGCATGCTCTATCAACTGAGTTAGCTAGGTGGCCCTGGAAAGATGTTTAACATGAGATACAAAACATGCTATCCAACAATGTAATGATCAATAACTATGAGTACATTAAAGATTTTCAGGGGCACCTGGGTGGCTCAGTTGGTTAAACGTCTGCCTTCGGCTCAGTTCATGATCCCGGGGTCCTGGGATCAAGCCCCACGTTGGGCTCCCCACTCAGTGGGGAGTCTGCTTCTCCTTCTCCCTCTGACCCTCCCCCCTGCTTGTGCTCTCACTCTCCTCTCTCTCAAATGAATAAATTTTAAAAAAGTCTTTTAAAAAAGGCTTTCATTAGTTACTCTAAAGAGAATGAATATTTGAGACACAGAATGAGAGAAGGTTCTGCAAATATAAAATCTGGTAAAAAAAAAATGGGCAAAAGTCCTGAAAAGACACTTCAGAGAGGCAGTGCAAATGGCCAATAAGCAGGTGAAAACTCTCTCAAACTTAAACTGATTAAATGATACATTAAACTATAATTAAGTACCATTAAACATATGGATAGCCATCACACAACCAGCAGATATGGCACATATGATAAAACTCTGACAATATTAAGCGTTGGAGTTAATGTGCAGCATGAACTTTCACTTCCTATTGAAATGAGCATGAATTGATACCACCATTTGTAAAACCTTTGGCATTATCCAGTGGATTTGAAGAGATGCAAACTCTATCACCCAGCAGTGTCACTCCTTAGTACATAATCTAGAGAAAATTATGTTCATGAGCACCAAGAGACGAGTATAAGAATGCTTATAATGGTATTGCTTTTAATAGCTCCAAACTGGAAGTATCTTGAATGTTAATCTACAGTCTGAGAATAAGTTAATTGTAGATTGATAAATGGTGGTTGGTTCTTCAGCATAATAAAAAATGAAAAGAATAAGGAACAAAAGAATGTATATGGTATGATTATATTAATATCTTTTGTATTTTAAGGAGTGAAAGATGGCCCGGTCTCCTAACGAGCATTTTTTCCCCCATTTTCTCTGTTTACTTGTTTGTTGCCAGCTGCTGGGTCCTGGCCTATGAACTTAAATTCTACTTGCAGAAATATTCTGCCAAGAGTTGGTTGTGATATTAAGTTGACCATGTTGGGAAGTAAAATCCAGTTATTACATAGGCTCTCAGAAAAGGGAATTTCAGACATTTCCTGCTTTTGTTGCTTTGTTTTGCAAAATTCAGATATCTTTACTGATGGCAATGCTCAATCCTTCTTATCTTGCTAAATATAAAAACTTCCTTGTCACTTTTGTTTTGTCAAGCACAAGGTTGAATGGCCTGTTGACAAAGCTTTTGCTTCTACTTCTAAGTCAATATGGACTCGTCTCTATTTATTTAGCGATAAAACCTATCACCTTTCTGTGCTTCAAATCACACTGAAGATCTCTGGGCCAGCACAGTACCATATACTCTAAAATTTCCCCCTTGTAGTCAACCCCTCTCTCCCAGAATGTCAACTTAAATATTCTTACCCAAGGTGACACAGAATTAATAATTAATAATTAATTAATAATTAATAATTATAGATTTTTCAGAAGTCAAAGACAAATTTCATAGATTATAGCAACAATCGCTGAAGTTCAAACTTCTTACAAGTCTCCTCTGTTAGAATTAGCATCTGCAAGAAAAAAATTTATGAAGCAGGCCACTGTCTCTTTTCAGCAACTCTAGGGTAAGAAGAGCATTTTTCCTTCTGATTGAGAACTATTTCACCGATTGTTAGAAAACCTTGTAAATATCAAAGCTAAGTGCCGGAATTCCATTAGTTTGCCCCAAGGAAAAAAACAAAAAGAAATCTGAGAAGCTCAAAACTTACAATATGGAAAGGAAAAGGATTGTTAACAAATTGAATATGAGGTATAGAAATGTTTGCATCTATAATACCAAGCTGACACCTAGTTTATTTTTAGTATTTCTGGTTCTTCTGTTAACCATCCCAAGAGCATTTTATTATATGAAAAAGAGTTTGTAGGTTATCACTGATTGAAAGTTGTGGCTGAAATGTTTATTATTCATCCAACATTTGTGGCTCCCCCATATTTCCTGGTCCCCCTTCGGTTAAATGGAGTCATGCAACTAGTCATGGCTAGTTACAGTATGGTTGATTACAGTGTGTTACAGGAGTTACACAGATGGGGCTATGTAACTAGTTCTGGTTGTGAGTGGAAGGGTTGCTGAGTGTGACTCTCCTGTGCTTTCTTCAGCTGCTGCAGCAACAGGGAGGTCAGGTATTCCACACGGATGCTACCGGAAGCCTGGGTCTTTGGGTCACCGCTTGGAAGGGGGCTCCCAGAAGAGACATCAGATCCACATTGTTAATGCACTAGAAAAAAACCTTCATGTGTTGAGACATTGAGATTGTTAGTGCAGCACAGCCTAGCCTAAATTGACTGATACAGAAGGGATTTTTAATCCTATTTCTTCCAATCATCTATCTGATGTTGCTTTTATTCATTCGATGGTGTTTATTGAGCATCTCCTAGCTAGGGCTTGGGCACTAGACTGTAATGAGTGGGTGATCAGGAAGATAACAGAATATTGCTGTGCAGAACAGCTGAGGGGCAGGGAGGTCAACCCAAGCCATCAGGAAATGTGTCCAGGGAGAGGTGACACTCAGCATCCTGAAAGACAGCAGGAAGAAGCTAGATCTGAGAAATCACGGAAGGACATTTTAGGGAGTATAAACAATATGAAAGGTAGAGAGGTATGAATGGACACAGCAGGTATAGGGAACTGTAGTAGTAAGTCAATGGTGCCAGTGAGGCCACTCACCCAGCCTTCATTGGCACAGCACACCAACAACATGACCTCTGGGAGAGCCCCACTGGCTATGCCCTCTCCACAATTGGCAACTGCTCATATTGGCTGATTTGGTTCAGTGACTCTTGCTATGTGGAGAGCTGAACATTGCTTCACAAATTTTTTTCTTGCAGATGCTAATTCTAACAGAGGAGACTTGTAAGAAGTTTGAACTTCAGCGATTGTTGCTATAATCTATGAAATTTGTCTTTGACTTCTGAAAAGTCTATAATTATTAATTATTAATTAATTATTAATTATTAATTCTGTGTCACCTTGGGTAAGAATGAGTGAGACCTGAGTGTAAATCTTGACTTGGTCGTTGGACAAGTCATGTAACCTTCTCTGTGAAAGCTTCATAATAATACTTCCTCTCATGTTGCAGGGTTTGTGAGAACATTCAGTGATTTTGTCTGGGACAGCATATCTCAATTTACAGTTGGCAAAATGCCCTCTCTCACTCTCCCTTTCTCATACACATATGCACACACACACACACACACATACACGCAGTGTCTGGCACAGCGTAAGCCAATTCACCATGTCCAAGGGCAGTTCTGAAGCATCACGGCTAGGACATAGTAGTTGTGTCCATGAGTCCTACCCTGAGTCAGACAAATGGATGGGCTACATAGTCTCCTGGTAAATGGTCATCCCTAAATAGTCATGTTCACACCCAGACCTGAGAGTTTTGGATAGCAGTTGTTCCTTGGTTGGGTGTTCTGGGAAGTATAACGGTAGCTCTGCTGTGAGCCAGTCAAGGTGGGGTCATTGCCAACCTGGCTGGACTGGAGATGACATTCTGAGCATGTGTTGGTCCCAGGCCAGTAGAGAAGTCTTGTTGACCCGGCCCTGGAAGATGTGTGTGGTTGTTTATCCTCTCCCTAAGGATGGGCCTAGGCAGCACGCACAGGCTGCTTTTCTTACCCTTCACTTGTAAAGTGCCCTCAACCCCCTATTCCTCTAACATCCTGGGTGCCAGGCCCTTTTGCAGTTAAGGAATTAGACATGGAGAGTGATGAGCTCTCAGAGTTGGAAGGGAAGACCCAGTGTAAGAAGAGTGACTTGCCTTCAGTTGATCCTCTTTGACCCTCAGGGCCGGAGCTCTTTATCTTCCATCACCTTGTTGTCCCTTGGCTCCCAGGGACTTCCAGTCCCGAGTAAAGGCAGAGAAATAAAACAGGAGCTGAAGGGAAGCACTAGGTAAGAGCCCACCATTGGCCTCAATGACACCAGCAGGTCCCTGCTCAGGATTATCTCTGGGTCAACAGACTCTGGCATCCAGGGGTTCATTCCCATCCCACAAGCCCTCAACAGCAGATCCTGACCTCCTCTCACAATCCCAGGGAGTGTGTGTGTGAATGGCGTACTATGAGGAATGCAGTGCCCAGTTCTGCAAGTTGTACACTGCACAATGATGGCTGGCTCGGGGAGCACTGAATGAGGGCTAAAATCCAGCCCATGATTATCACTGGACTGTGCCATTTATGAAATTGCATCTGCTCAGAGGGAGCATTTTTTCCTTCTAATTCACACAAAAGTGCCTTCTAAGCTAGTGGGTGGTCCTCTTTACCACAATATCCAAGATCCCTCCCTCCTAAAGCGTTCTCGTGGACTCAGTCCTATCTCTTTCCATAAGAAGTGGCATTGGAAATATCACAACTGGTTTTCCCTTTTACTTTCTCTTCTTCCTTTTTGGAACCCACTTCTCCACTCCTGCTGTGGCTGTCCATTCTACTGCCAAGTCTTTAGTGGCCAAAGCATTGGGTCAAAGGGGGCTTGGTCAATGAGCAAAGAGTCCCTGGCAATAAATGCAAGATTAAAATGGAAATTCACATCTGCCACATACTCGTCTCTGAGCTGAAATAGTTATATTTCCTTCCTCAGGGCAAGGGAAAAGGTGGATCAGTAAACAATGCAAAACTGGGTAAGATTTTCACTCTAGGAACTCAATGGGGAAGGACTACAGTGAAATTAGGTATTAGACATTTACTAAATTAACCAAGATCCCAAACATAGAGGATTATTGAATAGCTTCTAATAGTCCTGTCAGCTGCACATCTATTTCCCGAAATATACATGGTGTGGTCTCTTTGTGGTGGAAGAGTGGTGGGCAATTTCTAACTTATTCCAAAAATCTATATGAAGTATGTTTTAATTAGGAGATGAAATGTGGCATTTTTCAGTCACATTAATGAAAAATTCTCAAAAACAGTACTACTTGGAAGAAAATACATGTAACCTTCAGTTATGTCTGCAATACCAAGAAGTGAGGGCCAATTTATCACCAAGAATAGAACTAATTACTTTATCATGAGATGATTAAGATTACACACAGTCTAGAACTATACTGTCCAATATGGTAGCAATGAGTCACATTTAGATACTGAGCATACAGAATGTGACTAGTCCAAATTAAGATATGGTTAAGTACAAAATAAACTTCAATTTTGAAGACTTTGTCCAAAGAATTTTAAAATATATTAATTTAAAAATATTGATTACCCGTTAAATGATAATATTTTGCATATATTGTGTTAAATAAGATATGCTATTAACATTGGATTTACCCATTTCTTTTTACTTTTAAAGATGTGGGTACTAGAAAGGTTAAAATTGCATATGGGGCTTGCATCATACTTCTATTGGACAGCTCTGCTGTAGAAGATGGGAAAAAACAGTACTCTTCTTGACTCGCTGTCAGTCCCTCTGAAGCCCATCCAGAATGGGCTCTCAGGAATCCATCTTGGCACCAAATCCCTGGGTCTTTCCCAACTTCAGCAACCCTACTCCCTCCCATTCACCTCTTATTCTGTCATGATACTCATTTAAGGTTCTGAAGACCATGTTAATCATGGGTTTTTACTCTTTCATGAAAGGGCGCTGGCAGATCCATAGTCTCTCAAAGGAGAATTGACTTAGACATTTCAGAGTCTTCAGATAGTTGCCTCTACAGGAGAAACAAACCTTTCTCTTGCTAATTTTGATGGCTTTCCATGGCCAAACTTAGATGAGTTCTTATACTAATACACTTTCTGCCTCTTGACCTGGTCTACCAAAGACCCTGCCCTACCATGCATGAAAAATAACCCTTCATAAAGCCCACTGAATACTTTTAAACCTGTGTCATAGATTTCTTATTGCACCCTCCAGAATATACTGAAGAAAGTAAGGTTATCGTGAAATTCATTTTACCACTGAAATCCGCGAAATGTAAAGTATTTTGCACAAAGACTCAGCAAGGGTTAATGCTCAGATAGACCACAAGCCCTAGTTCTCTTCCAGCCCTGGATCTCAACAGCAAGGGAAGAAAGCAACAGAAAATGCACTGATGCTCTGACACAAAAGTTCTAACCAGTTTCTTTGGCCAGTCCAGCTGCCACAGTGTTGCCAGGGTAATCCCTTGAAAATGCAGATTTGGTTGTGTTCATTCCCTACAAAACAAACAAACAAACAAAAGAAGAAAATCTCCAGAGGCCACAGAATTACCACCATGCCCCTTTGCCTGCATACCTAGACTTCAGTAGGCCATCTCAGCCTCTTGTCTACCCTCCCACTCTGCAACCTCCCACCCCACAGTGCCCAGCACCTGTAAAAATGCCACAGTTTATTTGGGCTTGTTTTCTCAGTTCCTCTGCTCTGGCTCTTTGCATTACTCCCACATCCCCCAGCCTCTTCGGCACCTGGCACACCCTTCAGGCCCAGAGCAAATTTCAGCTCTATTGGAAGCTTTTTGCAACCTTTCCAGGAAGAATTAATATCTTCCTTCTCTGGGTTTCCACAATCCTCTGTACTCCCTTTGTGCACTATGCTATTATCATATTAGGATCAAGTCTTGTGTCTGTCTCCTCCATTAGAACATAAACTTCTTGAAGGCAAAGACCCTCCATCTCTGTATCTCTATATGTAATAAATACTCAGTGGGTAGTCCCATTCATCCCCATCTGTATGTTGTTATTTCTCAAGTCCATTTGCTGACTCTAGCTTCCCCCCCCTAATTTCTAGACCTAGTCTATAACAAATATTTTTCATTTGATGTCCCACAGGGAGTTTAAACTCACTGTGACCCAACCTGAACTCACCATGTCCCTTACCCAAACTGCTCCTCTCCCATGGTCCCCCTACTCTGTGGCACCATCATCTATCTCTTTGCTCAAGCCAGAAAATAGGAGGCATCTTTGACTCTATTTCTTCTCTTACCAACATCCCTCTCCCTCATTCCCAAAATCTTACTCTGTTATGTCAACTTTCCAAATATTAATTAAATCTATGTACTTCACTTCATTCTTGCTGCATTCATTCACTCAGGGCATCGTCATCTTGAGCCTGAATTACAAAAATCACATTCCTTGGCATCTCCCTGCCTTCAGATTTGCGTCCAGCACCTAGAACGGTGTCTGGCATGTAGTGAGCACTCAATAATTACAGACTGAATGAAAAATGATTGTACATAGATGGGTGAGTGTGTGACTCAGTCATATTACAAGGAGCCTCATCTGTTTAGATGTATCTCTTCCCCGCCACCCCATCTTTCACTTCCTGGTCCAAAGACCCACAAAATGACTTGAGGGCTGTTTCTCTTTGAACTTGAGACTGGAATAACTTTCTTAACATGTGCAGCACCCAACAGCTTTGAACACATTTCCATATCAGTTTTATCAGCTGAACCTCACACTCCCCTATGAGATAGACATACCTTTGGGAATCCCTTTTTGGAAACTGAGTCTCTCTTTTTCACAGAGTTAGAGAGGCTGAATAATTTTCCCAGGTTACCAAGGCAGTTAGGAGCAGAGGCAGGGCTCAGGCAGAAGCATGTGGACTCCAAAGCCTGGCCCAGTTTAGCTGGATTTGGCTCATGCTCAGTGGAACACTTGTTCCTCAGAGAGTAGGTCTGGCAACAGGGTACCGAAGGCCAGGGGAGCTGAATGAAAACCTTTGAACCTCTACTGGCTAAAGGTCTGACACCTCATCTTCACGGCCTGGGGAGCCTGGCAAAAGGGCCAGTGAAGGGAAACCTGGAATCTGAGGGCTTGAGGCTCTTCCTCACCTCACTCTGTCAACAATGATCGGCAATAATCAGGGCTGCCTGTTCCAGATTGCTGCCAGGCATGTCACCGAGAAGAAGCACTTCTCTGCTCTGTCCTGTTTGCTTTCTGGGAACCAAAACTGCTGGAAATGTAGAAATGCAGTTGATGAAATCTACTTGGTCAGGGAAGAAAATTCAGAATTGGTAGTAATCACAGGAAGAATTGCTGCTGTCAGCTTGATGCCAGGAAATGGGCTGTCTAAGGGCAGGGAGAGTGGAAGAAAGAACTGAGTGCATCCCAAATGGCCCTGTGGGCAGCCTGAGCTCGGGAAGTGTCCCACTACTTCCCAAGCCAGTCATGCGCTGACATGCGCTCTGTGTGTATTGACAGGGAGTAGGAAGACATTCAGGTGACTATTAGCCCCCGCTTAACGAACACCTCCATGTTTGAGGCACTGTGCCAGGCACTGTGCATGGAGCTGATGCAGCAAGGTTCCTGCTCCCCGGAAGCGTGGTCTAGCCGGGCAGATAAGACATGGACAGAAATAGCATTGTGTCAGATTCGAAGTCATAAATTTCACAGAAGAGATTCTGACAAGGTCCTGGGACATCCAGGCCTGGGGGAACCAGGATTTGCTTCATGAGGGAGGAGGCTTAGACTAACATGTAGGATTTGGATAAGCAGAAAATGAGAACACTCCTGACTGGAAGAGCCACATGGACAAAGACAAGAACTAGGCTTCGTGGCAAGGAGTCTATCTACTAAGGGTTCCTCAAACTCAGCAATGGGGATCCTGGAACTCTACCCAATTCAGCCTTCTCTGGTACTTCTCTGGAGTTTAACCTCTGTCCCTGGTGGCTGGTAGCTAATAGTTTACATTTCTGTATGATTCTGGGGCCTTATGGCTACTTGGTTCCCAGCTTGTTAGTTTCCCCAGAAATAATTCTGCCAGGGTTGTTCTCTAGAGCACTTGATCCTGTCACCTCCTGCTGAGATCCTCTGCAGCAAAGTTGTAGCAGATTTTCTTAGCACACTACATCCGTGTCTCCTGATCCCATTACTATTTTTGTGCATGCTGGCTCCCCATGCGCTTTCTCTCCCAGTGGCCAGCAGCTGCACCTAGGTCAGCGTCTGCCCTCAGGCTAGGGGTCTGCTTGGCCTGTGCACATGAAGAACCAGACATGCCTGGGAATTTATGTGTCCCCAACCCAGACAATTGATGGATGCAGGGTATAAACACTCCAGTTTCCTTGCCTCTGAGGTGTGCCTAACCTGTCTCTAGAGCACCCCTGCAAGGTTGAGCCCAATTTCCTCTGTGGGACTTTGCTTGATATCACACTTTGCTTGGCATTATTGGCATTATTCCTTTCCTGATCCCACTTCCCTTTTACCTCCTCAGGGTTTTTTTTTTTCCAGAAGCATTTCCTAATTACTTTCATTTGAATTCTCATATCAGGGTCTACCTCTGCAGAACCCAACTTAGACATAAGTCAAGTATGGAAGGCAAAATAATGCCCCCCCCCCACTGCAAAAGTGTCCACACCCTAACCCCTAGAACTTGTGAATATGGCAAAGGGACTTGCACCTGTAATTAAGGTTAAGACAGAGAGATTATCCTAGATTACCTGGGTAGGCCCACTCTAATCATATGAACCCTTAAAAACAGAGAACTTTCTCTGGCTGAAGTCAGAAATGTGGCAGAAGAAATAATCAGAGGGATTCGAGCATGAGAAGGATTCAACATGCCCTTTTTGGTTCTGAGATGTAGGGACTGTGTACAAGGACCTGAGTGTGGCCTCTAAGAGCTAAGGGTGGCCCCCATGTGCTAGCCAGCAAGGAAATAAGACCTCAGTTTTACAGCTGCAAGGAACTGGATTCTGCAAAATTCTGAATGAGCTTGGAAGCAGATTCTTCCCTGAGCCTCCCAACAAGAGCCTACTGTCTGTCACTCTGAATTCTACTTTATGAAACCCAGAGCATAGAACCCAGCTAAGCCAACTTACATTTCTGACCTACAGAACTTTGAAATAACACTCTTATGTTCTCTTTTAAGCTGCTAAATTTGTGGTAATTTGTTAAAGCAGCAATTGAAACTAATACACTAAGATTTCTCCTAAAAAAATCTACATGCTCATTGCACTTCTCATGGCCATCTGCACTGGGAATGTCAGGGGTTGTGTTCTTAAACTGGCATACTTCATACTGAAATACAGATTTACGAAGTTGGTTGACCATCTCGGGCTTGTAACTTCTTTTGTCCCTTCACTGATTTCAGTCTGGTTGCATTGGAGTGGGGGTCTTTGCTCCCTCTGTTTCACTCCCACTTGGATTTTATCAGTGAAGGAGTCCTGAGGCTTCTGGAGGTATGGAGGCTGTAGGTGGAAATGGGAAATCACTTGTGGTTGTGGCGAATGAGCCTGTCTCCTGTGGATGAGGAGGATCATCACAGAGGGGGCTCCCTCAGGGCACTGACCCTCCCACATTGTGTTCTCCAGAGTTGAATGAAGTGTGTGGATGACAAGAGTGAAATTGAATTTGGAGTTCTGAGGGCGTTGGCGCTAAGGAGCTAAGACTTCACCCTAGCGGGGAATGGTTGAAGGCTTCCAGCAGGCTCTGATACCTTGGGCCCACATTAAGGGTCGTGCGTATTCACTAAGTATTGATTTGCACAAATGAATGTGCAGGAATTTACATGTCATTCTTGCACAAGGGCCATGCTAGTGTTCCAATTTTAGTATATGTGCTGCTGAAGCAAGCACTGAATGTGTAACTCAGATGTCAGTGGTCATCTTTTCTATGCTGCCTGACTCAGCCATTTCACTCCTGTCTACACAGAGCCCCTTAAGGTGTTTGTCTCCTCTGCTAAAGATTTGAAGCTATGGAGGGATCACTTCGTGTAGCTTTTGGAATTCCACTTAAAATTCCCATTGAACATTCCATTCTCCCAAGTTCCTCTGCCTGGCTCCACATAAATAGAATCTGCCCTTTGAGGGTACTCTCAGTCAAATTTTATCATGTCTGTATATTTAGAGACTATATTTATAACGTCATTCTTTCTCCCAGCTTTATGGAAAGATTCTTGGCTGAACAAATACAGCACACGTTCGGAGGTATACTGGTGAAAACACTCGCTCCATTGCATGCCCACGATCAAGTCCAGGACATAAAGCACAATAGACTCCTTTTCAGCTGTAAGACCAAAATATCTCATTATGCATCTTATCATATGTCTTGGGTGGGGTGTTATTCCATCTCTCCAGCTTTTTTCTGAATCATTGTCTCCCAACTTAAGGGCAAGCTCTAGGTCCCTAGATGCTCGTGGACCTGCTGTCTCTTCTCCATGCCCTTGTGTGGCCAAGCCCTCCTAAATATGGGGAAGAAACGGCCATCATCTTGTGCCATAGAAACAAACCAAAATGTGTCTTCTAGATTAAACTATATTGGAAAGTCTTTTGATGGTAGGGATGCCTAGTGGGAAAAGGGGAAACTCAGGGGAAATTCCACTAGAACTATTCAACCCAACAAATTTAGTTTCCTTCTTTTGTGGTACTTGAAAGGGGGCCTCCCTCTGGGAGGCACCGTGATGTGATCTGTGACAGGTGTGTCCCTATCCCTGAATCCTTCTAAGTCAAGGCTGGTGTTGCCTGAAGCCCTTCCTTCTGGACCTTCCCCTTATTTTCCCTGCTCTTCTCTCATCTACCAGAAGACTCATGTTCATATTGAAGCATCTTTATCTTTTCCCCTCTGTGTCTCTGTTGAAGCACACGTGCCCTTTTACCAATTATGGGATGTTGTTTTTGATCTTCCTTCTAACATGAACTCATCCAAGAAAATGCTCTGTATTCTTCTTCTGCAATATTTTTTTTGGATTTTTTTCTTTCTTTTTTAAAATTAAAAAAATTTTTTTATTATGTTATGTTAGTCACCATACAGTACATCATTAGTTTTTGATGTAGTGTTCCATGATTCATTTTTTGCGTATAATACCCAGTCCTCCATGAAATACATGCCCTCCTTAATACCCATCACCGGGCTAACCCATCCACCCCTCCCCTGAAACCCTCAGTTTGTTTCCCAGAGTCCATAGTCTCTCATGGTTCATCTCCCCCTCTGATTCCCCCCTTCATTTTTCCCTTCCTTCTCTTAATGTCCTCCATGATATTCCTTATGTTCCACATATAAGTGAAACCATATGATAATTGTCTTTCTCTACTTGACTTATTTCACTTAGCATAATCTCCTCCAGTTTCATCCATGTCAATGCAAATGGTGGGTAATCATCCTTTCTGATGGCTAAGTAATATTCCATTGTATATATGGACCACAGCTTCTTTATCCTCTCGTCTGTTGAAGGGCATCTGCAATATTTTTATCAATGTGCAGCTGCGCATTTGTGCTGTAGCCTCAAAGATTCTTCACCACTCACAGTCTTCCCAGCATCACTGCTCTGTGAGTCAGGGACTTTTTCCATCCCAGTGCCTGGTTCTCTGATGATCTGGACTGGATGAAGGGTGATGGGAATAATAATCTGAGCCATGCTGCTTGCTGTGCTCTTTCTCTCTCTGTCCGCACCTACAGAGATGTACCTCTGGCTGTGGACATGCTCCTAGGCCTGTGGTGATGGCAGGTTGTGTCAAGGGGACACAAAGTCTTCCCCGAAGAAGCCTTGCTTAGTGGCACTGTTCCCCTTCACTGGTCCTCAGCTTCCTTATTTGTGTTTATTTTATCAGCATCCTGAGAATAGATTCATCTCTCAGGCAGGTTTCACATTAATAAAGCTCATGAGTGGGACTAAATTTGAAAATAAACAGGCTAGATTAATAGTTTACAAGAACTGTCTCAAGAAGTAGAATAAAGTCCAAATCAGTAGCATGCTGTTTCCCTGGAACAGAGTTATCTCAAAGCTAAACCACAATCAGAGCCCCAGCTCTGATTTGCATTGAGAAATCACTACCATGGAGAGAAAATTCTGAAGCCCAAGGGAGCCCATAAACTTCCCGTGGGCACTCTTTTGCAGGGAGCCAAGTAATTCTATGGTCGACTGGTAAGGGTAGAAGCAGAACAAAGGGAGTTAAATGAAAGAAATAATCCATGCTATTAGGACATCATAGCTGGATGTTTTCCTCTTATGTTTGGGATAGTCTGAGAGTGGCCATCCAAGAATACCCAGAATCTGTTAACAGTGATTCACCATATCTACATCCATCATCATAGTAAAGTTGTCTTCACCATCCAACCCTAATGCTCTAGGTCTACTGGGTGTGAACCTCTCTCCACTGAACAGAGGTAGCTTCTCATCATCCTTGTTTACCTGGCTTCTCTTGTTTCAACATGGTAGGTGCAGGCCCTCTTCTGATGGAGATTCTTCCTTTAGGTGCCAGTACACTTGATCTGATTAGAGTGAGGGCCTGCCAAGTAGATTTCTGTGCTGACTCCATATAGTCAGTTTTCTCCATTTCATTACCTGATGAATTTGCAATCTGGCTCTTGAGGGGAAATTTTATTTCTCTCATTCCCAAGTTCTTACACCATGAATGCTAAACTTCTTAGAAAGCCACCAGTCTTAGAGTCCCTCTCTACCACCCCTGCCCTGACATCTTCTAGAAGTTCTAGTCTCCACGTGGGCATATAAGACTTCCATGGAATAAAGGCACAGGAATAATACGTTGACCACCCTAAGATACAGCACCCAGCTGGCAGACAGGCAGCTGCCCTGATGTCTCATTGCTCCAGAAGACACACAGTGGGAGAGGGGAAGAAGTTTTACTTTCTTACAACAACAACAAATACCAACAACCAGAGCTGATACATGGGATAAAGCATAGGCCATCTATTGACATTTGTTTGGCTACACCCATCTGTCTTATTAGAGTGAAAACTTTTACTACAGTTTGGCAATTGACTACCCATCAAATTCTGGTTTCAGTACCATTGTGAGTTTCCAAATTTTGGTAGTATTTCTAGATTGAGAAAGTCTCTATCAAGTGTTTGTAACTTGATTTAATCGTATGTAGAATTCCTGGTTCCATAGTATAGTTTGAAGTTTGTAGCTGCAAAGTCCAAACCTAATACTTTATAAACATCAAGGACAAATGAAAGAGAGTGTTATTGTCCTGGGTTTCTCTCTCACTTCACATAGGAATTTGGGCGAGCAAAGCTTTGTATACAGAGCTCTGACTGATTGAGGTTCAGCTAAAATAAGTGAAACCCCACGTGGGGAGCCCTTAGAAATGTTGGTAGTCATGTTGGCATTTTCTAAGAATCTGTTGACTGCAAAATCGACGTTTTTAAATTTCAGAAATAGGTCAGGTTTAAAAGGAGCTTTAAATTTCAAGACTCAGTGTCTGCCATGGGGAAGGAAGACTAAAAATACTAAAAGTAAATATTTTGAGACAGTGTTCTTCATGGAAATGGGATCGTTTTCAAAGGAATTTAACTGTGCACTTGGTCTTCTGTTTAGGTTCTTTCATGGCCTGTGATATGTTGGAAAGCAAATGAGCTTGGAACTGGTCAAAACAAGTAGGAAGTCCGACTGAGGAAGCTTAGACAAACTGGTTTTACTTCTCTTTGAATTTTGCTTTGCTCTACAGTGAAAATGTGGGCAATGATGTCAGGAGTCAAGGCATAACGTGCACAAAGTGGTCCATAAATGTTAATCTCCTCCCTCTGCAGCATCTTTATCTTCTTTTATTAAACAAAATTTTTATATGGTTTCGCTCATATGTGGAATATAAGAAATAGTGCAGAGGATCATAGGGGAAGGGAGGGAAAACTGAATGGGAAGAAAGCAGAGAGGGAGACAAACCATGAGAGACTCTTGACTCCAAGAAACCAACTGAGGGTTACAGAAGGGAGGGGGGTGAGGGGATGGGTTAGCCAGGTTGTGGGTATTAAGGAGGGCACGTGTGGTGATGAGCACTGGGTGTTATACACAACTAATGAATTGTTGAACACTATATCAAAAACTAATGATGTACTTATGTTGGCTAATTGAATTTAGGTGTTTTTTCTCCCTAGAGAAAAATGCATTTTGAAAATAAAGGAAAATGTGATAAAAAAATAATCACTTTAATTCTTTGATTCTGTATCATCAAAACTCATCTTTCTCAAATGATGCACTTTGGTTAATTTGTGGTATACTCATAATTCCAGAAAGCAGGCGAAACTTCCTTTATTTTGAGGGTAGTTTAACATGAACGCCACTATCAGGTGTTGACATTTCTCAAGTATTTTCTTGTTTGGCAAAAAGACAATTGATCGCATAAAACCCGACATCAAGAGTCCTGTTGCCAAGGCAAGCAGCGGAATAACTGAGACGGAGCCACTCATGCCTCTGCATTATGAGCTGATCCCCATGTTCCTCACCCACATTTGGGATGTTTCTCTCTAATCTTCTCCCACATAAGTTCTTAGCTATCTTCTCATTTGAGTTGATCCTACAGATCACTTTGGGAAATCATTTGATACTTTTTCACAGTCGAAGAATTGGAGGCACACATGTACACAGCTTTAGTGTCTTGCCTGAAGTTGTACAAGATGATACTGCAAAACCAGAACCCGAAGGCCCTGCAGTGCCAGATAGGTTCTCCCCCACCCCAGAGGAGCTGTACTGGGCCACTTGCAGTAACTATTTGCCTACAGTCCTGCATGAATCTTATTAATATTAATGTTATTAACACCCAGGAATCTATTTTAAGGTGTTCTGAGGTAACAATCTGACCACACACATTATATTCTTTTAGGTACTTTAATAGTTTATAATATCTAGCCAATAACTATTTCATTATAAATGGATTAGTGAGCATATTAGAATCATTACTACCTGTAGTTGCCACACCCTTGGGAATCTTTTATTCTTGGCCCTTTATTAAGAACTTCAAAACCTCTGACATAATGTCAATTAAATCAGATTAGCTGGAATTGGTTGCTGAGCATTTTAATAGCCCTAAGTCACAAATGTATGTTCATTATTTATAAGCCTTTTGAATATTACTATACATTAGCAATAAAATAATCCAGCCTCAAAATCAAGTATTACCAATTTATCCTACATAAATTTATAAAGCAATATTACCCTCTAACCCAAAGATAAAGTGACCTAAAATCTACTGGCAGATATGTGCAAATGCTCTTGCACCCGTTCTAGTATCTCTAAGAGAGAAAACATTGCAAGAATAGTAAACAAACTCATAGCTTCCTTTCTCTTATCTACCTTCAGACAAGCATATAAAGTATTCCCAATAGCCAGAGAATGTAATTCAGTTCATTCCTACTTGGATTCCCAATTGTGTTTGCATCAGGCAACAATAGGAAGAGAGCACATTACATGCCTACAGCTTAAATCATTTTCAACAAACTGCTGGAATGTTTCCCTACCACTTTGCCTAAAAAGATGAAATCCTCTTGCAAGTAATAAGCTATTTGTGCAAATCTGAAAGATATGTGACTTTGGTTAATATTTCTAGGTGACAAAATTTCAGTAATTATTTAATACATATGGTAATACATGGCACATGGTAATACATGTATGCACACAGTAAGAGTAAGTAAAAGCACATGTGAAATTAAAGTTCAGTTTGAACATTAAGATTCCCTGAAACTAATTTTTTCTTTTCTTCTGTGATATTTTAATAAAATTTTAAATGAGACTTAAAATTACTATTTTTGGTTTCATATTATTGCTGATAATCTTCCTTGTTCTAAAATCTACTTCGTCTGAAATCAATGAAACCACTCCAGCTTTCTTTTGATTAGTACAAAAAAATGGTATGTATTTCCCCATCCTTTTACTTTCAACCTATTTATGTCTTTATATTTAAAGTAGGTTTTCTTTCTTTCTTTTTTTTGAAGATTTTATTTATTTGTCAGAGAGAGAGAGAGAAAGGCAAACAAGCAGGGAGAATGGCAGGCAGAGGGAGAAGCACACTCCCTGCTGAGCAAGGAGCCCAATGCGGAACTTGATCCCAGAACCCTGGGATCAATACCTGAGCCAAAGGCAGGCACTTAACAGACTGAGGCACCCAGGCATCCCTAAAGTAGGTTTTCTTTGGATAACATATAGTTGAGTCTTGGTTTTTTTTTTATCCAGTCTGATCATCTCTGTCTTTTATTTTTTTTTATTTTTTTTTTATTTTTTTTTTTATTTTTTTAAAGATTTTATTTATTTATTTGAGAGAGCGAGAATGAGAGAGAGTACATGAGAGGGGGGAGGGTCAGAGAGAGAAGCAGGCTCCTCGCCGAGCAGGGAGCCCGATGCGGGACTCGATCCCGGGACTCCAGGATCATGACCTGAGCCGAAGGCAGTCGCTTAACCAACTGAGCCACCCAGGCGCCCCCATCTCTGTCTTTTAATGGGCATATTAAACTATTCACAATTAGAAGTGGTTATTGATATGATTGGATTAAGACCTGCCAGTTTGCTAGCTGTCTTCTATTTGTTCCATTTGTTCTTGTGATTTTTCCTCCTTTTCTGATTTTTCTGGGTTTAACTGAGCATGTTTTTGGTGGTTACTCTAGGGTTTACATTACATAAATTGTAACAATTTATAAAATATGTATAAAATTTATAATTTATAAAATACGTATCTGGTTTCAAATAATATTATACCACTTTGCATGTAGTATAAGACTCTTACATTGCCTGTCCTGCTGTGGTCTGAATGTTTGTGTTCCTCCTCAGAGTCATATGTTGAAATTCTAATGTCCAGTGTGATGGTATTTGGAGGTGGAGCCTTTGGGAGCTTCCTGGGTCATGAGGCTGTGAAGCCCTCAATGAATGGGATTAGTGTTCTTATAAAAGAGACCCCACAGAGTTCCCTAGCCCCTTCTGCCTTGTGAGGGCACAATGAGAAGGCTATTATCTGGAAGAGAGTCTTCACCCAACCATGCTGGCACCCTCATCTCTGACTGCCAGCTTCCAGAACATTAGGAAATAATTTCTGTGGTTTGCAAGCCACCCAGCTTGTGGCATTTTGTGATAGCAGCCCAAATAAAGACACATCCCTTGTGCCATCTGTCATACAATTTACTTTTATATATGCTATAAACACACAATACATTGTTATAACTTGCTTTAAACAGATTTTAAACAGATAAGAAAAGCAATTAAAAATAAATGTTTTATTTTACCTATATTTATTCCGTTTCCAATGTTCTGCATTTCTTTGTGTGGGCTAGTTTCTGGCTATATCAACGTCCTTCTGTCTGAAGAACTTCCTCTCACATTACTTGTAGAGTAAGTCTACCAACAATGAGTGTCCTCAGTATTTGTCTGTTTGAAAAAGTCTTGACTTTTGAGAGATATTTTTGGTGAGTATAGAATCATACAATGGCAGTGTTTTCCTCAGCACTTAAAAAAAGTTATGGTTTCTGATGAGAATTGGTGATAATTCCTATCCTTGTTCTTTATAGGTGACTTGTCTCTTTTTTTTTTTCCTTGGGTTGCTTTCAAGATTTTGTCTTTGTCCTTGGTTTTCAGAAGTTCAACTATGATATGTGTAGGTGTGTTTTCTTTTTTTTCCTTTTTCTTTTTCCCTTTTTATGTATAGATTTATTCTGCTTGGTGTTCTCTGAGCTTCTTGGATCTGTGGTTTAGTATCTGCCCCTAGATGATTTCTCCTTAAGATTGGGAACAAGGCAAGAATGTTCTTACTACTCCTATTCATCACTGCACTGGAAGTCCTAGCTAACTCTTGAAGGCAGGAAAAACAAAAAGCATACAGATTGGAAAGGAAGAATAAAAATGTCCCTGTTTGCAGATGACATAATTGTCTTTGTAGAAAATCTTGCAGAGAAAAGGTCTTAGAATATAAGTGAGTTCAGCAGGTTTGCAGGATACAAAGACAACACATAAAAATCAATTATATTTCTATATACTAGCAATGAACAATTGAAAACTGAAATTGTAAAGAATAATGGCCTTTATAATGGTTCCCAAAAATGAAATACTTAACTATAAACCTAACAACAACTAATATATGATCTCTGTGTTGAAACTTACAAAATGCTGAAGAAAGAAATCAAAAAAGACCTAAATAAATGGAGAGATATATTGTAATCTTGATTTGGAAGACTCAACATAGTAAAGCTGTCAATTTCCCCAAATTGATCTACAGACTTAATGGAATTTAAATGAAAATTCAAGGAGGAATTTTTGGGATATAAACAAGCTGATTCTAAAATTTATATGTAAAGACAAAGGAACTGAAATAGCCAAAATAACTTGAAAAAGTAAAATAATGTTGGAGGAATTACACTACTCTATTTTAAGAATTAATATAAAGCTAGTCTAATCAAAACAGTACAGTATTGGCAAAGCGATATGCGCAAAGATCCACTGGACAGAACAGAGAGTCTAGAAATATGTGTACACATATGCGACCAATTGATTTTTGACAAAAGTGCTAAGACAATTCAATGGAGTCATATTATTCTTTTCAATAGATGGCACTGGAAAAACTGGATATCACACACAAAATAATTAACCTTGACCTAAACTTCACACTTAATAGAAAAATTAACTTAAAATATATCACAGATCTAAATGTAAAATATAGAAATATCAATCTTTTAGAATAAAACATAGGAAAAAAATCTTCACGATTTGGGATAAAGCAAAGAGTTCTTACACATGATCCTTTTTTAGAATTTTTTTAAAAATTTTAATTCCAGTATAGTTAACACAGTGTTATGTTAGTTTCAGGTATACAATATAGTGATTCAACAATTCCATACATCACCCAGTGCTTATCACAAGTGCACTCCTTAAATCCCCATAGACATGATCCATTTTTTAAAAAAACTGATAAATCTGACATCATCAAAAAAAAAATTCTGTGAAAGACACTTAAAAAAATGGGAAAGCCTGGTAGCACTAAATGCTGGCAAGGATGCGCTGCATCCAGAACACTCACACCTCATAGGAGGAGAAAAAAATGGTATAATTTTTGGAAAATAGTTTTAGAGTATCATAAAGTTAACTATACCCTTACCATATGACCCAGCAATTCTTTTTTTAAAAAAGAATTTTATTTATTTATGAGAGAGAGAGAGAGCGCATGAGCCAGGGGAGGGGCAAAGGGGAAGAGGGAGAAGCAGACACCCTGCTGAGCTGAGACTCCAATGTGGGGCTCAATCCCAGGACCCTGGGATCATGACCTGAGCTGATGGCAGATGCTTAACCAAGTGAGCCACCTAGGCGCCCCGACCCAGCAATTCTATGCCCAGGTGTTTCCCAGGAGAACTGAAAACATATATTTTCAAAAAGACTCATACAAGAATGTTCATAGCATTGCTCGTGATAGACAAAACCTTAAAACAACCCAAATATCCATCAATGGTACGATGAATAAGTACATTGCCCTGTTTACCTGATGTTTAAGGACAGATAAAGCTAGTCTACTGGGACAGAACATTGGTACTTATGATGGGTGGGGAATGACTAGAAGAAAACACATGGAAACTGTCTGGGATGACAGACATGTCCTATATCCAGACCAGCTTGGCAGTGCTTCCAAAGACGGTCATAACAATCAGTCCCTCCTACTCCATCTGTTCTTTTATAATGTGACTTCGCCACTCTCCTGCCATAAGGCTTCTCTTCCCATTGAATGTGGTCTAGTGCTGTGACCTTTTCTGACCAACCAGATGAAGAGGTGATGTTGGCCTTTCCTTTCTAGGTTTCAAGATTTGACAGGTAAAATTGGAGCCAGCAGTTCCTTTTCATAATAACCAAATTTTATTCTTCAACACATGCAATTTCAATTCTTAAGACTTCGACTAAATGAGTTGCAGAAAATAAAATGTGTTACTGTGCTCATGGCTTAGTTTCTGAAAAAGAAGAAAAGTGAAAATTCACCTTATCCAGTAAAACTGTCACAAATAAGAATCAAAGAAAGGGTTGCCTATTATGGTAACTTTCAAGGCTGGACCTTAATGGAACGTCGCTCTAGTCTTGGCCTCTCGGAACATTCTGTGGAGCCCAGCTGCCCAAGCGGCCGCATGAAGGGGCCACATCAAAGAGAACTGAAGCCTAGGTCTGTAGTCTCAGCTGGTAGTGAGTCCCCATTGCCAGCCTATTTGGACCTTCCAGGCATCCCAGTCACTGACACTTTGTGAGGCAGAACTCTCTGGTCAACCCGTTGGGTCTTGAGAAATAATAAATTGTTCTTAAGTTACTCAGTTTGGGAGCAATTTGTTATGCAGCAGTAAATAACCAAAACTTCTGGGCTACTAGTTACATGGGCATGGACATTTGGCAAAACTCACGGATTTTATACTTACATTCTCAGTATTTTACTGTGTGTTAACTGAAACTCAAAAAGAAAAAACACTTCTAAGCAAAAGTAAAACATAAGTGTATTAACTAATCACAAGAAACCAATGCCAATCATCATAAGAAATATAAAACCAATGCTATTAAAATCTGGAGCTAGAAAGGGGTGCTGTATGACTTAAAATCGCTTTCAAGATTTTAGCTAATCCATTGTATAAGAAATTAAAATATGTAAGTTTTGGAAAAGAAGAGAAAGAATAATTTTATCTGCCAGTGTTAAAATTGTATACCTAGAAAAATTCAGGGGCTCTATTTAATGATACAGTAAGGTGAATGGATTAGCTGGTGATATACAAGTGCTAGAGCCTTTCTCTACATAAACAACACGAAGTTAGAAATGGAAATAAAAAGATCCAATTCTCAGTAGCATGCAAAACTAAAAAATATACAGTAGCTTGCAAAGCTATAAAAACCAAATAGAGAAAGCCACAAGACATTATTGAAAATGAAATATAAAATGAGGTATGTTATATAGCTGGCTGGGAAAATATAATATGAAAATGTCAATCTTCCCAAACTATGTGTGTACACACACACACACACACAAATACAATCCCAGTAAGAATCCCAACCTTCTTAAATTAACTGGTTCAAATTACTTGACAATTCACAAGAAGAATACCTAAGATACTTCTGAGAAGTAAAATGATGATTGCATGTTTGCTTTATCAGTCATTAAAATTTAATGTATAAAACTTACTGAAATTGGTATAATAGTAAACCTATGACTCTGTGGAGCAGAGCAGAATCCATACACAAATCTGAGAATGTCAGACAACTGATTTATGACAAAGTTGGCCTTTCAATTCCGGTGTTTATTTAATATACAATGCTGGCCTAAGTTTTTTTTTTATCAAAAAGAATGCAATATTAGTATTTCCAGTCTCCACATACTTCAAAGTATATTCTTGACAGGTGAAAATGGAGGTATTTTAGATGGGGGGAGGTTTATCAAGGGCAAACACACACACGCACATATTTTCTTGATAGATTTTTTTAAAAAAAATGTGTGCATTGAGAGGAACTCACGGTTTCATAGTGCTACTTCTTTTTTTTAAAAAAAATTTTATTTATTTATTTGACAGAGAGAGAGAGAGCAAGCACAAGCAGGGGGAGCCACGTGCAGAGGGAGAGGGAGAAGCAGGCTCCCCGCTGAGCAGGGAGCCCAATGCGGGGCTCAATCCCAGGACCCCGAGATTATGACCTGAGCCGAAGGCAGACGCTTAACTGACTGAGCCACCCAGGAGCCCCCACAGTGCTACTTCTGAAGACTCTGCTGGGAATGGGAGAAGAAATGTTGGCTCTGTGCACACATGTACAGACACACACAAACACACTGAACTTATGTCTAAACTTTCTCCGGTATGTATGGGCTGCTGCTGTGGGGAGGTCAAAGGAAGGGCCCGGGAAAAGCAGTAAAGGAATAGGGATGCCAATGCATGCACCTCGGAGCAGGGGGCACTCAGTCTGAAGTAAAGAGAAGAATGGGACACTTATTGCCATCCTTTGTCTTTACTGCACATGCCAATTAAAACTGATGAGTAACCACGACAAAATGGAAGTTTCTGAGCATTTGGTGCTTGTATTGAGTTTGTAGCACACATGGTGCATTTCATGTATTAAACTGAAGTAGTCACAAAGCCTTTGACTTTGAAGTTCTGCAGATCTGTGTGAAATACTTTGCTTTCCCCCACTGTCACCCTTGGTGGACAAATAGGTGGCTGAGATGCAAGGTGCCTGTGGCTTTCTTCTTGGTTCAGGGTAAGCCTGTTCAGCCACAGTCTGATGGCTGTTATTATTGTACCTCATCTCATCTAAGATTCCATCAGCTCTCAGTCATAGCATTATTTTCTGTACCAACAAAAAAAAGAAAGAAAACACTGCCAATAAACTAAGGCACAGCCTTACCAACGTTCCTGCTCAATGCATGGATTGGGTGCACCAGCTTCGGGGTGCTTTGGAAGGTCTTTCATCTGTTTTGAGGGATTTGGCATTCTTTCTGCATTTAGTTGCACTGTGTTTGTGGCTGATAAGTCATTCTTGTGCACTGATCTCGGTAACAAAATGCACCAGAGTTTCTTCCACCTGTGGATTTCCAAAGGACTCAGTTCTTGCTTTGAAGGAAATATGAGATTGCTGTCATTCCTTCGACAACAAATATTTGCTCGGTTAATACAAAATATATACTCCCCTGCTCCATTTCCATGCGTTTCTATAAACACAATGACTTTCTTGTTTGACTGCCAGATCATAGTGAAATCTTTCTGAAGATCTTTTCAACAACAAGCTCAGTATCTGTGGCTCTGACAATGCGTATAATTCCGTTGGGGCCACAGCATTGTGAGCAGCTGAGGCGAAGTTGGTTCATGATAACTACAATGGTTCTAACTGGCAGAGTGTTTGTGAGACACATCCTGATTTCACAAATGTTAAACCATGAAGGAAAAAAAGGTATGCTTCAGAATCAAAGAAATACATTAGATCTGCTTCATTTGAACAGTTTTGCTTTTCCTGCTTGAGAACTTTCTATAGTCATACTCGATGACTATGGCTCTGGCCCATCACGGCAGCAGCATATGGGTCCAGAGCTACATAACAGAAGATATGGTCACAGCATCTGAGTTTTGTAAGGCATATTTTGAAAGAGAAACCTGTTAGACTCCACCCAGCCCAGGGGTGTGCCCTCTACTCTAGCTTTCCCCACCTCTAGGTTGGATGTCCAACTTTAGTCAACTATGGCCAACTTCAGTGGGACCTGTGGATGTGATCATTTCCCCCACCAGCAAATGATGTGGGCAGAGAAATAACAACTGGCCTATCTGGGACAGGAATAGTGCAGCTTTTTTTTTTTTTTTTTATTCTTATGTTAATCCCCATACATTACATCATTAGTTTTAGATGAAGTGTTCCATGATTCATTGTTTGTGCATAACACCCAGTGCTCCATGCAGAACGTGCCCTCTTTAATACCCATCACCGGGCTAACCCATCCTCCCACCCCCCTCCCCTCTAGAACCCTGTTTGTTTTTCAGAGTCCATCGTCTCTCATGGTTCGTCTACCCCTCCGATTTCCCCCGCTTCATTCTTCCCCTCCCGCTACCTTCTTCTTCTTCTTCTTTTTTTTTTTTTTCTTAACATATATTGCATTATTTGTTTCAGAGGTACAGATCTGAGATTCAACAGTCTTGCACAATTCACAGCGCTTACCAGAGCACATACCCTCCCCAGTGTCTATCACCCAGTCACCCCATCCTTCCCACCCCACCCCCCAATAGTGCAGCTTTTAATCCTCATTAGAACCTCTGAAAGATGACACATGGGCCCGGTTTCATAATCTGTTGATTCATTTCAAGGAAAAACTCAACTTCCATAGGAGCCTACTGTGGTGACCAGGCCATGTCTGGCTGACCAGTTATGACAGAGGAAGAGGAAAAGGGACATGGGTTTAATTTCTGGTTTTGATGTTGCTGCTCTTGTTTGATATAGCCTTACATAAACCTATCAAACATAGGAGGCTTTCCCTATGAACCAAAAAGGCATCTAAGGTTGCCACCTAGCCCACCTGCCAGAGCCTCCCTCCGAAGTTCTGTGCTCCCAGAAGTGCTAAACAGTGGGAAAGCAAGGTGCGTGTGTGGGGGTGGGGGGAGAGTTCCATGGGTAGGCATGCACTGATATGGAGGTGGGTAGATGTACTCTATGGCAGAATATTTCTTTTTAAGGATTCATTGTGAGCTTTCTCCCAATGAACACATTTGCAGGGTGAGTAACATCACGGGCTGAATGCAGCTTCCACCCAGCACTAGTATTGCCTAAAGCAGATGTCCTTGTAAATAGGACACCAGCCTTACAGAGGGAAGTCACCTCTATCACAGACCCAGGGGATGACCTTGGTTAGTGTCCTGGACGCGTCCACACTTCTAACTCCCCCTCCATGAAATGGGGAATGGTGGCTTCTCGCCCAGCTAGCAGGATCCCTGCTTACAAAGAATGCTGCGTTGGGGAAACAAAGGTGCTCACGCAATTATCAACGGTATTCAAATGTGTCTTGGCTGAGAGCCCTGCCTATTATTGGATTTCTGCCTCGGGTGCCCAAGGCATTCTCTGCCCAAAGACTGTTTGGAACTGACAGTACTGTACGTTCTGTTGCTGGCAGAGGCAGAAGAGACCAGGCAGGCTCTCTGGCCCAGCAGACCTAAAAGACAGCCGCATGTTTCCTGCAGATGCTCGCACTCAGAGAGGCACCAGATTCATATTCAACTTTCTGATGGCCACTGGCTGGGACAACTTGATGAGAAATCCAGAGGCAGTAACCACAAACAGGAGTTTCAGGGGTTCTGGGGTCCCCCGCTGTGCAAGTGCCTCCTGGCTGGGCCACTGGAAGCAAGCTGCTCAAAAGCCTGTGGCTGAGTTCGTGAAAGGAAGCGAGTAGTCGGGGTCATTGCTGTTCCTCCGGTGGTAGAGAACTCCAGGGCCAGGCCCTTCGTGACTGAAAAGTTTCTCTGAGGGGACGGGAGGCCTCACAGCGTCAAGGACGCCTTACCCACTGTGGTTCATCTCCCTACGTCTCAGCTTCTCACAAAGATTTGGGGGCAGTTGGAGAAGCACGGACAACACAAAAGAATACAAAGAAAATTTAGTAAGAAATAAGAATGAAAGAGACTCAGAGCAAAGGAAAATGACAGGGAAGAAATTTGGGGCTGATGGGGAGGCACCAGGGCTCAGTGCGTTTTCCCTGATGATGAAAGATTGCCCGTTGCAGCATTTAATGGCTCTCCTTTGGGACCCCAGGGACGGGCAGAGGTCGGTTCTGGATTGTGGGTGGGGTCTGTTGTCTCCTCTCTATTCTCAAGCGGCCTGACCCCTGCTCACCACCCAAAGGAAGCTGCCTTATATAAACCCCGGAACAGAAGGGGTCAGGGTCAGAGGGCTGACCCCGATTCAGGAGCCCAGAGTCCTAGCTGGGGTCCTAGTGGGGACCAAGGGCAGGGGAACATGATCCCAGCTGATCTGTTCCTGCTGTCCTGCCTCCCATTATCCGTGTCCCTTCTCTGACACAGCTTTCCCTGCTGGTGTCACAGGGCGGGAGGACGTGGAGGCAGCCCAGTGGAGGCTGAACTCTATAAAACATAGCAATGTGGCATGGAGCAAATTTGTTAGTCTTCTCAAACCTATTACAGATGAAGCTAACATGACCTCTTCTTAAGAAGATCCATATCAGCCATGGCACACCTGGGTGGCTCAGTCGGTTAAGCGTCTGCCTTCGGCTCAGGTCATGATCCCAGAGTCCTGGGATCGAGTCCTCCATCGGGCTCCCTGCTCAGTGGGGAGTCTGCTTCTCTCTCTCTCTCTCTGCCGCTCCCCCTGCTTCTGCTCTCTCTCTCTCTGACAAGTAAATAAAATCTTAAAAAACGATCAATATCGTTTGAGTTAAATAAGCTAATGAACATTAACTTATTTACATTAACTTGTTTACAAGGGCCTAGTGAGTTAGTTGAAATAGAACCTGAACATAGAAACTCCTGGGTGACTGGAAAGTTGGCATCTAGACTGGAAAGTCTAGGTACTGGACTTGGAGAGGGATTAAGAGATCTCTAGAGAAGCTGTGTTCCATGGTGGTTAGTGGTTGGAGTGTGGGAGACGGGGCTCTTCCGTTGACTTTGGGTAAGCTCCTGAACTTCCTGTAGGATCAGTTTCCTCTCTGAAAAAGGGGAATACAGCAGTCCCCTCTTATCTGCAGGGGATACCCAGTGGGTGCCTGAAACCATGTATGGTTTCAAACTATCCATAGTTTTTTCCTATACATACATACCTATGATAAAGTTTAATTTATAGGGCGCCTGGGTGGCTCAGTTGGTTAAGCAACTGCCTTCGGCTCAGGTCATGATCCTGGAGTCCCGGGATCGAGTCCCGCATCGGGCTCCCTGCTCGGTGGAGAGCCTGCTTCTGCCTCTCTCTCTGCCTGCCTCTCTGCCTACTTGTGCTTTCTCTCTGTGTGTCAAATAAATAAATAAAATCTTTAAAAAAAAAAGTTTAATTTATAAATGAGGCACGGTAAGAGAATAACAACAATAACTAATAATAAAATGGAATAATTTTAACATACTACTGTAATAAAAGTTACACGAACATGGTCTCTCTCTCTCAAAATATCTTATTGTGCTGTCCTCACCCTTCTTGTGAGGATGTGAGAGGGAGAATGCCTGGTGATGAGACGAAAGGGGCGAATGACGTGGGTACTGTGATGAAGTGTTAGGCTGCTACTGATGGTCCGTCAGGAGGACAATCATCTGCTTCTGGACCGTGCCTGACTGCGGGTTACTGAAACCCCGGATAAGGCGGGACTACTGTAATCATGGTTCCAACCTTCATGACTGTTGGCGGATTAAAAGGCCTGGTGTATGAAAGGCATTGAGAACTCTGGCTGTCATGGTAAAAGCGCCCAGTGAACGTAAACTACCACCACTACGTTACCAGACATTGATTTTTTTTAAGTTTTTACTTAAATTCTTATTAGTTATACGGTGCAATACTGGTTTCTGGAGTAGAATTCAGTGATTCATCACCGACATACAACACCCAGTGCTCATCACAACAAGTGCCCTCCTCAATACCCATCACCCATTCCCCCACACACCTCCCTCCATCACCCCTCAGTTAGTTCTCTATCCTTAAGAGTCTCTTATAGTTTGCTTCCCTCTCTTTCCTCCCTCCCTTCCCCCATGTTCATCTGTTTTGCTTCTTAAATTCCACATGTGCATGAAATCATATGGTATTTGTCTTTCTCTGACTGACTTATTTCGCTTAGCGTAATACACTCTAGCTCCATTCACGTTGTTGCAAATTACCAAATGACATTAATAAGACAGTGGCATTGACTTCCAGGAAATCACTAGTAATTCTCTGTGGTACAAGATGTCGGATTTCCCCCCTTGCATGAGGGATGAGCACTGTTCTCAGGAGCAGACCAAGGAAAGCCATGTTCTCAGAGACCTGGCAACAGTTTTAGTTAGAAACTGACCTGATAGTACTCATATTTCACTTTACCTCATTAAGGAGACGATTGTAGCTGAGGGAAAGCGCGGTAAGGAAGAAGACGTCTACCCGATGCGTTCTCCCCCTGTCAACTCTCCCGTCTCTGCTCTTCCTATGGAAGTGCCTCATTTCCTCAATGGTGATGGGGCCCCGGGAAGTTTCCACAAAGCAGGATGACAACTGATGTGAAGGTAACAGTGGACAAAGACAAGGGCCGAATACCCTTTTCTGAAGATAACTGGTGAAGATAACATAGAAATTGTACCAATTCTGCAAAGGAGGCTGAATTGGAGAAAGACTGGATTATTCTATACCATTAAAGAAGTGGGTGCTCTCTCAGGGAGATGCACTAAGACATAGATAAGGCTGATTTACAATTAACAATTGGTTATTTTCTATAAAATGCTTCGTTTAAGAATGCTCAGAAGGAGTTATTCTGTTGAGCAGGTTAAACGGCTTCCCTAACAACTTCATTTACACTATTAGCATTGCTCAGCAAACTGTTTCTTCATGCAAAGGCGTTTACCTAAGGCTGTGGGGGAATAAAAATGCCATGGCTTTGCCCTCAGTCAATGGCATCTTGAGCCACTTTGAAATTAGCCTTAGTAGGCTCAAAATTAATATTGCCAGTCTTCTCTTAGTATTAATAAGGGAAGGAACATGAGCAGACTTCGTGTGTGTGTGTGTGTGTGTGGAGTGTGTGATAATGTGTAGTAAGAATGTGTGAGTGTGTGCATGTGTGTGGTTCACCATCACCCACAGGGCCTGACACACAGTCGCCCTCAGGGAATGTTTACTGAATGACTGAGCATTGAGCATAGACAGGAATTTCTGCCTCCCAGGAGCCTGCCCACGGTGCACGTGCTTTGGGGAGAAGTATTTCTGGTGACAGAGGATCTACAAAGCCCTGGGGAGGTGGGGCTGGGTTTAGGGGGTGGCCCATGTTGTCTAGCCATTCAGGGATGAGGGGCTCAGAGAAGATCCCACAGCCGAGGCTGAGGTGAGAAGGAGGGAGAGTTTGGGAGCACAACTGCCCTGACTTGGAATTCTGGCTTTGTCACTTGTGAGCTGTGTGACCCGGTTACCGGGACTTTCTGAGCCTCAGGTTACTTATCTGTCAGATGCAGGTAGTAAGGCTCATTTCACAGAGTTGCTGTGAGAATTCAGTAAAAAAACATGCAGGACATGCAGAGACAGAGACAATATCCCTGTCCGGGAAGCCTGGTGTCTCCCTTCATGTTACAAGGAAGAGCTTCCACTGAACACTCGCCATATTCAGGCCACTGGCCTGCAATGCTCCATGCCTTATTTTATTTCATCCTCACTGCAGCCTGAACTGTAGGTACTTCTACCATTCCCATTTTGCAGCTGGAGATGCACGGGGAAGTTCAATAAAATCACCCAGATTAGCTCACTAGTAAATGATGGCATCAGGCGTCCAACCAACCACCTGACTCCAGGGGGAAACTGCCTTCCTTCCTGTGTTCTGTACTGACCACTTTCAATGGCTGGGCCACAAGCACCTCTTGGACAGACACATTAACCAATTTGTTTCTGGAAGCAACTTTAGGAAGCAGCGAAGTCAGGAATATGATCCTTGTTTTGCAGATAGAGAAACTGAACTTGAGAGGCTGTTTTCTCTACTAACGATGATGATTATAATGGCTCTCCACTAAGTGCCTAACAAATGTTGGAGAGCATCTGGTCTTGCCAGGAGAACTGCCTTCATGGATGGTTTGTGCAAAGACAAGGTCACACAGGGACTCACCTAAGAGAGGAGCCTGGCCAGATTCCAGGGGACTCTCCAGCGGTAGAAGATGGAGGCAGAGGCAGACAGGACTCAGAGCCCCCAGTTTTCAGTCCCATAGGAGAGCTGGTGGGACAGAAGGGTGTGAAGGAACAGCGGCTGACCCGCCATATAGACAGGACAAGTCATGACACATTCAGGAACCCGCACTTCCCTCATGGCCCTCATCTGTGTCAGGACATAGTTCTTACAACTGCCTTGGGCTCTCTGTCCTCCTGTTTACAGCCACTGCGATCTGGGGACTCAGCACCTGCACTGGGTTGCTGTAGACATTGGGCTGCATCTTTCCTTTTCTGCTGGAGGACTTCTACATCAGCAGTCCCCCCAATGGTTGGTCTCGGGATCCCTTTACACTCTCACAAGGTATGGAGGACTCCCCAGAAAAGCTTACTTATATGGTCTATAGCTACTGATATTTACCCTATTAGAAATTACCAGCAAGACGTTAAAATATGTATGTACTAATTCATCTTAAAATAACAATCATACACTCATGTATGTTAACATACATAACATACATAATATACATATTTTCCAAAACAAAAAAAAATGTTTTACAAAGAAGATTGACCATTTTGTATTTATGAACTGCTGTTGGTACCAGGATGCAGAGCTTGGCTTCATAGGTCTGCATGATTTTGCAGGAATTCTGCTGAAAGCACTTCAGACCCTTTTGTTCCTCAGTATTTAGATTATATTTAGATACATTTTAATGGATTTCTTTGGAGACCTAAAGCCAACATATACTCTTCCAGTTAATTAAGTGTCAACTCTACAGTTCCTGCAGGCTAACAGATTTACCTTCCAAAATGGGCTTCAGTCTGTTGTAATAAATAATATGACCTTCTGGAATGGGAAATGGAAGCCTCTGGAGCAGGGAAAATGTGCAGCGTTTATTGGAGTGCTATGGATGGTTGCCAGGGCCAGGCCCGAGCTATAGATCTGTCAAGGCCAAGGGTCAGAGCACCTAAGAAAGACCTGTGAGGGTAAACACAGAGAAGGAGAAAAGAAGGAGATTCATAAATCAGGAGTGATCTTTATGTTTCAGGAGCTCATGAGCATACCACGTGACAAAGTAAATATGGTTGTAGTCTTTGGAATATGCTTTAGGAAGCCTCTTCTGGCCATTCCTCTATTCACCTAGAGTCCTTCCCTAAGGCCACCAGCCTCTGTGAGCCTGGGAGTGAGTCTTCTGACGAGGCAGGCCTGCACCTCACAGCTGCTCTCCACAGACTTCTGACTGCCCTGGTTGCTGTGTCCTGGGACTCCTGCCCTTGATCTTCCCCCATGGGTTCCCTGAGCATACACACAATTTCCCGCTCAGCTTTATTTTGATTTTTAATTGTGGTAAGACACACACGCACAAAATTTACCATCTAAATCATTTGTAAATGTACAGGTCAGTGACATTAAGGATACTCACACTGTTGTGCAACCATCACCACCCTCCATCTCCAGAACTCTTGTCACCTTGTGAAACTGAAGGTCTGGACCCATTGAAGGACAACTCCCCATCTCCCCTCCCCTCCAGCTCCTGGCAACCACCATCCTACTCTCTGTCTCTATAACTTTGGTTCCTTCAGGTACCTCATATAGGTGGGATCATATACATGGGATCACCATTTTGGTGACTGGCTTATTTCACTTAGCATGTGTCTTCAAGATTCATCCATGTTGTAGCATGGGTTAGAATTTACTTCCTTTTTATTTTTTTTTAAGATTTTATTTATTTATTTGACAGAGGGAGAGCAGGAGAGCACAAGCAGTGGGAGCAGCAGAGGGAGAGGGAGGAGCAGGCCCCCCCACCTAGCAGGGAGCCCAATGCGGGGCTCGATCCCAGGACCCTGGGATCATGACCTGAGCCGAAGGCAGTTGCCTAACTGACTGAGCCACCCAGGCGCCCCTAATTTCCTTCCTTTATTTTTTATTTTTTTAATTTTATTTATTTGAGAGAGAGAATGAGATAGAGCATGAGGGGGGGAGGGTCAGAGGGAGAAGCAGACTCCCTGCTGAGCAGGGAGCCTGATGCAGGACTCGATCCCGGGACTCCAGGATCATGACCTGAGCCGAAGGCAGTCGCCCAATCAACTGAGCCACCCAGGTGCCCAATTTCCTTCCTTTTTAAAGCTATGGATATGCCACGTTTTGTTTACCCATTTATCTGTCCATGGACACTTAGGTTGATTCCACCTTTTGTCTGTTGTGAATAGTGCTGCTATAAACGTGGTTGCACAAACATCTCTTTGAGACTCTGCTTTCAATTCTTTTGGGAATATACCCAGAAGTGGAATTGCTGGATCATAGGGCAATTCTTCTTCTTCTTTTTTTTTTTTTTAAAGATTTTATTTATTTATTTGTCAGAGAGAGAGACAATGCACAAGCTGGGGAAGTGGCAGGCAGAGGGAGAAGCAGGCTCCCCGCTGAGTAGGGAGCCCAACACAGGGCTCCATCCCAGGACCCTGGGATCATGACCTGAGCTGAAAGCAGATGCTTAACCGACTGAGCCATCCAGGTGTCCCTGGATCATAAGGTAATTCTATTTTTAATGGTTTGAGGAAACTCCATACAGTTTTTCATAGTGTTGCACCATTTTACATTCCTGCTGACAGTGTACAAGTGTTCCAATTTCCCCACATCCTTCAATACTTGTTTTCTGCTTTTTGTGATAGTAGCCATCCTAATGGGTGGCTCACTTATCTCTGTATTCTCCACAACAGCAGTGCCTGGCCCAAGGGATGACCACAATTAGTGGCTTTTAAATGGAATGCCTTTTTGTTTCAGGCACATATTGAAGCAACTCTCCCTCTGATCGGCCTGCTCAGTCTCATTAAAGCCATATTTGTCGATGCACAGTGATAACCTGTATGAGGGATCAGAAACTCTTTTACCTGAAGACAGAGTCTCCAGACACATCCTGTCCAGACACAGGAAAATTCGACATTGTAAAGATGTCGATCTTTCCCAAAACAATCTGTAAAATCATGTTGGAACTTGATACCACAATATAAAATTTATCTAAAAAATACGCTTGTAAGAATAAACACAAAAATCCTGGAAAGGAAGGCTAGTGGGGCACGGGGGGACTATATTTGCAGCTATTTGAACACATGACACAATGTGCATCTGCTTTTGCTGGTAGCCAGAGGGTTGCTACCGGTTTGGTGTGATGCAGAGATTTCTATTCAGCTCCCCTTTCTTGCTGTGGCCTGAGGTTTAATATCACCATTGCAAATCACAGCGCAGCTACCAGCATTGCCCTCAAGGCAGCCTCCTTCCTTCAGCTCATTCACCACTCACTACTCCCAGCTCTGGTTCTGGCTCAGAGTTTGGCACAGTTTCTTTAGGAGGGAGGGTTCCTGGGAGATTTTCCCTATTTCCTGAAAACACGACAACCCCAAAGGTCAATTTCCCTTAAGATCTAGGTGTTCTGAAGCAAATGGGGGCAAGCCTCAAAAAATATATTGTTATTGTGTCAAAATAGATTCACTTAAAGAATTCAAAGAGGGGTGACTCAGTCCATTAACCATCAGATTCTTGATTTGGGTTCAGGTCATGACCTCAGGGTTGTGAGATCAAGCCCCCTGTTGGGCTCCATACTGGGTATAGAGCCTGCTTGGGGTTCTCTCTCTCTCTCCCTGTTCTCCTCCCCTGTGCGCTTTCTCTCTCTCTAAAAAAAAGAAATAGGGGCACCTGGGTGATTCAGTTAAGCCTCTGCATTCAGCTCAGGTCATGATCTCAGGGTCCCTGATATCAAGCCCTACGTGGAGCTCCCTGCTCATCGGGGAGTTTGCTTGTCCTACTCCCTCTGCCCCTCCACCCTGCTCGTGCTCTCTCTCTCTCTCAAATAAATAAATAAATAAATAAATAAATAAACAAAATCTTTTAAAAATAGGAAAATATTAATTTAAAAAAATTCAAAGAATATTTTGAACATTATCATCATTTTGCCTTAGTGAAACTGAGGCAGATAGACCTAATGACTGGGCAGTGGCAGTGCCCTGACCAGATCTCAAGCCCCTAGTGCCCAGTGAATCCCCCTTGTAGATGCTAAGATGTCCCTTTGCCTCTGTTGAATGGTTTGTGACTTTGGAGACCGGTGTCCTGTGGTCTGGGAGGCTAAGTCTTGGAGCCAACAGAGAAATCATGAATGACCTCATGCCACTGTCTCATCACTGTCCTGTTTCTACTTGTTTATTGCTGGGCCAGTCAGCAGCTCTGATTATATATTTTTTTTAAGAAGGGCTCCTTCTGGGTTTCTAGACAAGCCAGAATTACTATGCTGTGCTTGTTAACAACCATTATTTTTTCATTCTTTATTGAGATATGATTGATACATAACATTGTGTGAGTTTAAGGTGTGCAACATATTGTGAAATCCAATCATTTTTCTTTTTCCTTTTTTTAACTGAGGTACAATTGACATATAACATATTAGTTTCAAGTGTACAATATAATGACTCAATATTTGTAGATACTGTGAAATGACCACCAAAATAAGTCTAGTTAACATCCATCACCATACAGTTATAATTTTTTTCTTGTGATGAGAACTTTTAAGATTTGCTGTCTTAGCAACTTCTAAATATGCAATGGAGTATTATTAACTGTAGTCACCATGCTGTACATACATAGAGCCCCATGACTTCTTCTGTAAATGGAAGATTTTACCTTTTGTATAAAATATTTTTAATGTTGGGCAATGAGGAGCAGGAACAACCAGACTTCTGCCATCACCTACACTCTCGTGTTCCTCTGTTGACCATGGCTATTGCAGCATCTGGGAACATCCCAAGACCTGTTCCTCCCCCATAACCAGTTAGACCCAGATGAATCTGGATTGGGGATCAAGATACTTGGACTGCTATCCCTCTTATCCTGCAAATACCACTTTTTATCAGTTGAGGAAACCTATTGCCCTACCTGGATCTTAAAGCACCTTAAAGATGACGTCATCCTACAGTAACTAAAGGCAGACATTGTGAAGGTTACAGAGCTACTTCAGAAATGCAAGCAACATGAAAACCTTACTGAACACCTAAGATACACCAAGCTTGGTGTTAGTACCACGAGAATAGCTATATCATCAACCCAGGTGGAGACTAGATTCATGGATGAACTCTAAATATGCAAGGAAGTCCATGAAAAGATAGAAGTCTTGGACTGCCTTTCTGCAGGTGCGGCCCTCAAGAGAGGTCTCTCAATATACTTTGAGGAAAGGGCTTTTATGTTTAAATCAATTTGGAAAATTCTCTCTCTCTCTCTCTCTCTCTTTCTCTCTCATCTGCTCCTTTGGGAATTTACAGAGGATATTCATTGATTAAACAATTTGGTGAATCTTGCTGCAGAGAACCCATGAAAGCCATGATTTCCCACATTCCCTTGACTACAGAACTTGTTTTCAGTAACATGTACTGACACAAAGAGGAACACATTTTGGGAGTGCTGATCTGAACCTTTATATCTCGGAAGGACTGTCAAAGGTATGACATGCCTGTGAAAGAGCAGTATATAATAACAGCCCAGTGGAGACATGAACAGGGTCCACACAAGAAAGAAGAAAATTTGCTGGAGCAGAGCAGTCTTGCAGATAAGTTTAGAGAGGAAGAAGATGCCACTTGGAGAGCCTTGAATGCCAGGCTAAAGGGTCAGGACACATAGGAGGAAGCTGGTGTGTCATGTTCCTCAATGGGTTCCTCCTGAGAGACCTGTTAGCTTTGCATATGTTTGTCCAGGACCCTCAGTGTGCATACCAGGCTCCTTTTGCTGCCTCCATTTCCCTGGGATGAGACCATCAGGTTCAGTGTGCATTATCTTCAGTCCTTGCTTAGACCAGTGGCTCTCAAACTTCAGACTGCATTAGAGTAACCTGACAGAGTTGGCAAAACAGATTACTGGGCTCTACCCAGTGGTTTCTGATTCAGTAGGTCCCGGAAGGCACCTAAGAATTTGCATTTCTAACAAGTGCAAGGTGAATCTGATGTGCTGGTTTGGGAACCACCCTCTGAGTAGTCCTTCAGGAATACATTTATTTATTTATTTAAAAGATTTTATTTATTTATTTGACAGAGGGAGAGGGGGAGAGAGACCGAGCACAAGCAGGGGGAGCAGCAGAAGAAGAGGGAGAAGCAGACTCCCTGCTCAGTGGGGAGCCCAACATGGGGCTCAATCCCAGGACCCTGAGATCATGACCTGAGCCTAAGGCAGACACTTAACCAACTGAACCACCCAGGTGCCCCAGGAATACTTATTTGTTTTTTTAAAGATTTATTTATTTATTTGAGAGAGAGCGAGGAAGCAACCCCACGCATGACAGAGAGAGAGAGAATCCCAGGGGCAGAGGGAGAGAGAATCCCCAGCAGACTCCCCACTGAGCGCAGAGCCCAATGACACAGGGCTTGATCTCAAAACCCTGAGATCATTACAAGAGGGAAATCAAGAGTTGGATACTTAACCGACTGAGCCACTCAGGCTCCCCCTTCAGGAGTACTTTTAATTCTGACCCTTTGTCCACCAAAAATTTTTTGCCCTGGTGGGCATACAGAGGACACAGATGATGGGGATGTTTTAAATGGTACTGGAGAGAAAGATGGCTCCCGCCAGGTCTCTCACTCATCGGGGTCTTAGTTTCCCCACAGAAATAGTAAGTGACTTGGTGCTTGGACCAAGTCAAGCCTTGCAAACTCAAATCCAAGATGTGTCCAGGCAATAGACAATGGGTGTGGCAAGCTCTAGAGCCCAAGCTGAGACCCAGCTCACATTAACTGGTGCCATGCTAGGAGTGGGACCAAGTTGCCAAGTAGGTAGCAGTGTCACCTTTCTTTATGTAGTGAAACAGGCTCAGTGAAGGTAGATACTGGGTTCAAGGTGACTTAGTGAGTGCAAGCTTCAGATTTAAAGGGTTTAATTTCAAAATCTCTGTTGTTCCTTGTATACCACATTGTCTCTGAGGGTGTCCCACTCCCTGGTCATGGCATGACATTTGTAAAGGTTTTGTGGGCTGGGCAGAAGTGAGGAGGAATGCAGAGCCCTCCCAGAGATCTGGAAAATGTATATTTGCTCTTTTTTCCTATTGCAATTATGAGGCAGAGCCACAGGCACAGGACAACTTAGACGAAGGATGGCAGGGTATGCTCAAAGCTCTGTTATGCTCTACCAAGTCTAATCCTCCTGATTCTCTATTACCCGATTTTCACCCAAGTTTCTTGCCTGGGAGCTAATCAAGCCTTAATTGGAAACAGAAATGCAGCCTCTTGCCTGAGTCACAGGATGACAACAAACCGAGATAAATTAGAATTAGGCTTGCAGGAGCTTGGGCAGCTTCTGCTAATGAAGCAAGCACAAACAGGGAGTGTGCAGCTGATTTAAAGAGACAGTCCCTGTCACAGTCTGTGGCACCCAGGGTAAGGCTGCTCGCTTTTACATTTGTGGCAGCATTCAGCTAATAAGGGGATATAAAATGAGCGGGACTTCATTTCTATTCTGTGCACTGCCCCCAAATGGGCCAGTGATGAGGGATAAGGAGGAGAAGGCAAGGACATAGTTGTAGAGTTAATAGAATTATTAGAGCTATGAGAATAAGTGAATTTTTAAAAATTGTAAGTGAATTTAAAAAGTCCTTGAACTACAAGGTCAGCATATAAATATCAACTGTATTTCCTTATACAAACCATATAGAAAATAAAATTTAAGTTCTATTTTACAAATACAGTGTACAATTGCATAAAATGTATTAAGGATTTAGGAATAAGTATAACTAAAGATGTGCAAGACCTCCACATTGAAAACTAAAAATCACAAGAGACTTTAAAGACTATAAAAATAAGAAAATATGCAATGTTCATGAAATAGAGGACTCAATATTATGAAGATGTCAGTTCTCCCCAAACTAATCTGTAGATTCAATGCAATCAGGGTCAAATCTCAGAAGGATGTTTCTTGGGAGGAAATTGACAAGCTGGTTTTAAGTGTTGCAAGGAAATGCAAAAGGACACAAATAGCCAAGTCAATATTGAAGAACAAAGGTTAGAGGACAGTGAGGCTCATTATACAATTACCTTAATTAATAAAGTTTGGGCAAATTAGATCAATGCAACAGAATGTAGAATCCTAACACAGACCCATATACGTGCAACACCCGATTGTCACAAAGGTAACACTGCTGTGTGGATGGTCTCTTCCAGAAATGGTGTCAGATCCCCGACTTCACCCTAATCACAAAACTCAATTCCAGCCAGGTTATTGATTTAAATGTGAATGGTAAGCCATTAAATCTTCTCAGAAATAACATGAGAATATCTTCTGATTTTAGGGTAGGCAAAGGTTTCTTCCGCGGATCACAAAAAGCAGGAATACTTGAGGAAAGAATGGATAAGTTGGAATTCTTTAAAGTTAAGAACTTTTAGAGAAGGGTGCCCTGCCCCAATCTTCCTTCCTTGTTAAAATTTTTAAAAAAGAAATAAAAATGAACTTTCAGTCATAGAAATTCCCTTAAGGAACAGAACAGCAGAAAGTATATGCGACACATATATTAGCAACATGAGGAACGTCCACAAATCGTTCTAAAGTTAGAGAACTCAACAGAAAAATGAGCATTTTACATAAAAGGATATACATTATTTGAAATACGCTCAGCATCAGGGAAATGCAAATTAAAACTGCAAGAAGAGCCTAAACTCTGTGACCCAGTAATTCCACTACTAGCTATATATATCCCACGGAAATGTTCTTTTTTCCCTAGGATCTCCCTGACGCTTTCCAGCTCTTAGGGGCCCCTTTTCCCGGCTCCTCTGGCCATGGAGACAGATTTACTTATACAGACAGCCTTAAGCTGCCTTCTGAGCAAAGCAGTGAGAGGAGAGAGAGACAGAGGGGGCTCCTTCCCTCTCTGGTCCTCTTGCTACAAAGATGGAGGTTCTGTCAGGGCAGGACTGGGGGAGAGACAAAACAAAAACAAAACCAACCCAGGGATCTCCCCACAGCAGTACGGAGGAAGTATCAACTATGGAACACATAGAAAGTGATTAGATGGTATGCAATTATAGCACAGACTGGTACAAAAATAAAATCTATAATTAAATATTGCATTTCTTAGTTGTTTCTTGAAAGACATAAAAACAGGGGCGCATGATTGCATTGGATCGAATCTTTGGATTTCTTGATTTCTAAAGCTTTTGGTAAAATTTTCCATTTTAAGAATTGTCTTTTTGTTCTCCAGCAATGGTTTCTGAGTTGGCAGCAGTTTCCCAGAGAGCCTGGGGCTGCCACGGTGTGGCCAGTGTGGAAGAGAGCAGACCACTTGGCCTCTGAGATATTCCCTTTGGGTCAGCATCAGCCCCAGGCACAGAGGGGAAGCTGAAAACACATTCACAAGTGTCTCCAAGTATCCGAGGAGGAGAGGATGGGACAGTCATCTGTTCTTTATTCTATTCATTCACTCAACACATGCTTATTGAGTGACCCATTTAGGTGCCTGGAACCAAGCTATTGATTAAAGTGCGTACTTCACTTATTCCTCATTTCACCTGCTTAAATTCACACTCCCTGTGCTTCCTGCCCTGGAGTGAGGGGTAACCTTATAGGCCCTGCCTGAACATCCTAAGACCATAGGGCCGAGAACTTCACACTGGGACCTACGGGAAAGTAGGTGGTGAGGGAAACAGGCACAACTGGGAACATGCCCAGGGGAACTAGCCACTGTGCTGGTGAGGGAGAGGACAGTCACCCTGAAGAACATCCCTACAGCAGCCTCTGCAAGATCTCAGCCAAGGAGCCCAGACGCCCAGATAGGGTGCTTCACCTCTCTGAATCTCCTTTTTCTTCTCCACAAAATGGTGTAAACACAGCGACTTCCTCAGGGAGGTTCAGTGATGTAAAGCGTATGCCTGACTCAACCAGAGTGATGCTTCCCTTCCTGTCTCTGCCCCTCTCAACAATCTCCTGTTGCTCTAGCAACCTCCCTCTGGGACTTGGAGCCCCACCCTGAGACTCAGGGTGGGGGCACAGGAAGAAATGCCCATCTTCCCCGGAGAGCTCTGCTCTGCCTCAGGGGCCTGAGGTCCCAGAGGCACAGCAAAAGCAGGTTGCTGCCTCCCTGCCCCATGGCTCCTGTCATGTCAGGACTTTGTGAAGCTTAAAAATGAGGAAGAACTCTTATAAATGTGTATGCACCTTGAAAAGCTCTGAGGCTACACTCCTTAGCCTCTAATGTTAATTCAGGTCTCTGGGACCCTGTAACATGAAGTGATTCAGTTGGTCTAGGGTGGGGCCCAGGATTTTGCATTTTTATGCAGTAGTGTTGATGCTGCCAGTCCAAGGACTACATTCCAAAGCGGCTCCTTCCAGGCGCCTGGGTGGTTCAGTCCCTTAAGCATCTGCCTTTCGCTCAGGTCCTGGGATCAAGTCCTGAGTCCCGCATCGGGCTCCTTGCTCAGGGGGGAGCCTGCTTCTCCCTCTGCCCCTCCCCCCACTCCTGCTCTCTCTCTCTCTCTCTCATGCAAAAATGAATGAATGAATAAATAAATAAATCTTTAAAAAAACAAACAAACAAACAAAACCAAAGTGGCTCCTTCCAGCTCAGAGCACGCAGATCCAGGCTTCCCCATGCCTGGCAGCTGTCTGCATCCCTCACAAGCCAGCCCCTTCCCACTCCACCCTGTCCTGCTCACCCTTCAGGAGGAGAGCTCTGAAGGTGGTCTCTTCTCTCTCCAAGCCCAGCCAGTCACCCTTGGAACTGTGACAGTTCGTTCTTTTCCTCACTGAGCTGTGGGCAGGGTAGAGGGTGGAGGGAGAGGACAGTCACCCTGAAGAACATCCCTACAGCAGCCTCTGCAAGATCTCAGCCAAAGAGCCCAGACGCACAGAGCTGTCTTCTCGGCCTCTGCGCCTCGCAGAGAGACCAGAGGAGCTGTGTCTCCAGTGAGCGGCACTTTGCCTTGCAATTTTGAGCAGTGCCCTTACCCTCTTTATTTTTTAGTTTCTCAGGCTCTCTCACTAACTACTTATGTGACTTCAGGCTGTTACACCTTTCTGAATCTAAGTACCATCATTTGTAAAAATAAGAGTTAAACCATACAGTCATGTTCATAGCATCACTATTTACTAATATCCAAAAGGTGGAAGCAACCCAAGTGTCCATAGATGGATGAATGGATAAACAAAATGTATATACACACAGTGGACTACTATTCAGCCTTAAAAAAGAAGGAAATACTGTCATATGCTACCACATGGATGAACCTCAAGGACATTACACCAAGTGAGATAAGCCAGTCACAAAAAGGCAAATCCTGTATGATTCCACTTAACGAGGTTCCTAGAGTAGTCAAATTCATAGAGGCAGAAAGTAGAATGATGGTCGTGGGGGCCTAGGGCTGGGTGGGGGTGCAGGTGGGAGAACAGGGAGTTATTCAATGGGTACAGAATTTTGATTTTATAAGATAGAAGAGTCTGGAAATTGGCCACATGACAATGTAAATACAGTATACTTAACACTACTTAATTGCACTCTTAGCAATTAAGATGGCAAATTTTATATTAGGTGCTCTTTTTTTTGTTTTGTTTTTTTAAGAAAACACAGATTTTAAAAACGGAATAAAACTATGGCCCTCACAAGATTTTTGTAAGGCTTCAGTTAGATTCTGGGCCAGGATACCAAGGCACAAGGCTCAAGACAGATGAGTGTGGTTCTTCTGTAAATAGAATCTTTGGTCACGTGCTCTGTCTGCCGGGTCCTGCTGTCCCTCATTCTTGTGGGCTGGGTCATCCACCCCACAAATGCAAGTTGGACACAACACTGGCCTGGGAAGTTTGAGAGATAAGAATGGATAGAGCATGTAAAGATTCTCAAAAATGTTGGGGAGCAAACAAGTTGTTATTTACCCCATGTTGGTGGGGAGCCTGTGGCTTGGAGGGTCACTTAGGGCACTGAGCGGAATCCAAGAGAGGGTCTTCTGGGCAAAGGCCAGGCTCCCTGCCCAGGGAATTCCTTCTTGAGTTTTCTGGGAAGTAGGGCCCCATCTCTCATTCTCATTCTGAGGATCCTGCCAGGGGCTCACTGAACTCTATCCCGAAGGAAAACTTGCTCGAGCATTGCCCAGTGAGGAAGAAAGCCAAGCAGTCAGCCTGCCAGGAATGTAATTCCAGGAGGGTGGAGAGAAGTTTTGAGGAACATCCCCCACCTCTTTTTTTCCACCTGTGAGTCCAGCTGGATGATGTGTGCGAGATGTTTCCTCAGGAAAGCAAATCTCAAAACAGCTATCATATAGAAATGAGCCCTTAACAGCATTATTTCATATTCTGGGTTATTTAGTTGTTAATTATAATAATGGTGAGGTAAATTAAATGAAATTTTAGAAGTGGACTTTAGTGGATTCTACCATTCCACCTGTATGTTTAATTCTTTACTATAGACATTCATCTTGATTAAAATTAACTCTGTAGATATTGAAAGAAATATTGTCATCAAGGTAACACAGCACTGGAGCTCTTCAGTTTATTTATTTTTAAAAAAGATTTTATTAATTTATTTGTCAGAGAATGAGAGAGAGAGCACAAGCGGGGGGAGTGGCAGACAGAGGGAGGAGGAGAAGCAGGCTCCCCACTGAGCAAGGAGCCTGATGTGGGACTCGATCCCAGGACCCCTGGATCATGACCTGAGCTGAAGGCAGATGCCTAAATGACTGAGCCACCCAGGTGCTCCATGGAGCTCTTCAGTTTAATCCACACAGTGAGCTTCACAACAAAAATCCCCCGTAATACATGTGGTTGCTCGCCATCATAGTGTCACGCTACCCCCCACAGCATAAAGGCAGGAACTTTATGCTGGGGTCCACCCTTAACTTCTGCACTCTCTCTCTCTTGCAGTCTCTCTCTTTCTTGCAACCACATCAGCCTTGCTGCTGCTGTCTTCCCACCTTCTCTTCACTCCTACTGATAGCCTCATTCTCAGAACTTCTTTAGAGATACAGAAAAAAAAACCCAACAAAAAACACAAAAAACAGAGAAACAGTCAACTGGTAGGTGCTTCTATATCCCCTTTCAAATTCTGAATTGGACTTGGAAGTCCCAGCGTGCACTTGCCCCTCTCCTAAATGGGAGATGGAGCCTGACTGTTAGGCCAAGCACCAAGGACTTCAGGCAACTTAAAGACTAACTCAGTCACCAAGGACTAAAATTGTTACCACTCTGCAACCTGGCCCTTATATGCCCATCATCCTTTGCCAAGATGACTAGTGAGTTGACCCATAAATAGCTTTGGGACTGAACTACAGCCAAATGCCCAAGTGAAATACTTAGGAGAATCCAAAACTATTAACCAAATTAGTGAGGCAGATAATTCTATTCTCGGGTGACTTTCACTGGAGTGACATGCTAATATGTAAAGGGTGTGTGCTTTGAAATCCAACAGACCTGGGTTTAACTGAATTTTGCTTCTCACTAGCTGTGTGAAGATGGCAAAGTTACTTAACCTCTCTGAGCGTGAGTTTCCTTAAATGCAAACTGGAGATAATATTTGCATCTCTGTTTAGGTGTAAAATGCTCAGCATATTCCCAAGACAGAGTAAGTGCTAAATAGACCTGATACAAAGTAGGTACTAGAGCCCCGGGACCTACTGTTGGTGCTGTGTGGAATGACAGTGGTAAGAAATCTTCCAAGGAAGGCAATTCAGAAGTAGAGGAAAGATGAATGTAGAAACATCCTATCTTCTCTGGAAATTGGCTTCCTTGGACTTTCCTTCACCTCTGAAGTCTGGGTCATGGCATCCTTCAAGGCCTTGTGTGTCCTCCCTGGAATGCCCTTTCCAGCACTGCTTAGCCACCACCATTACATTTTTAAATAGCCATATTGATTTTTCCTTCCCTTTACCAGCAAAATCCTCCAGGCTCTGTTGACAGAGCAAAGCACATGCTCTGCTTCTTTCAAGCACTCTTCAAACGCAGTGCACTGCATCAGCTCTTTATGCCTTGGTTTGTGGAGAAAGCAACTGGAGGATGCTGTGGGGCCTTTGCAGATTACCTGTCCAACCCTGGCCGGTGTGGGCAAACCAGAGATGGTTGGAATTGACTTGGAGTCAGAACTTGGGGAGAAGTAAGGGCTCTTTTTTTTTCATGGTAAAGAAAGGGAGTCGGAGGAAATTCAGGGCTTTGGTTCACTTGTGTTTTCCCTCCATAATGCGTTGTGCCTCACACACTCACTCTGGTGATCGCGGCTAGCTCTTGTTGAGATAATGCCAAGGACACTGGATGCCAATTCCTCACCTTCAGTGCTTGTGACTCAGCCACAGCCCAGGCATGTAGAAGATGGCATATGGCCCAGTGACATATTGTGAGGACTGGCCCTGGTGGTATGGTCTGAGCATTCTTCTATATGTTTGCTAAAAACACCCACTGGGTAATGTCTGCTGAGTGGAGAGAAAGAGGCCACCCTCTAATTTAATCTATGTTAATTATAAATTTGGGGAAATCTGGTGGATAGTGTGAATTTGTCTGAGAAGGGGGAAACATGAATTATAAATCTAGTTTTCTCAACTAGACCTTCAACAAGTCACTTCACTTTTCTTGGCCTTAGTTTTATCTTATGAAAAATAAAGCACTTTTGAGAATGCTTTCCCAGCTAAGCTCAAGGAGAAGGGTCTGATGAGATAATGGATTTGAAAGTGTTTAGGGAAAGGAGTGAAAGCATTATATTCATTGTAAGAAGCACCATGATTAGAAAAGGTTTCTTACTGTTGGATCAAGAGCATCAGACCAGACACTCAGAAGAGAATTCAAAATTTGTTAATGCAAACAGGAGGTTATGGACTCTAATTAGCAAGAAGCAGGAGGGAATGTTGTGGAGCCATTTTTAGCAGGTCCAACACAGAGACTTCAGAAAATGATTATTGAGGAGAAAACATTTATAAAGTTTTGTTTCAGGGACAGGAGTCTTTCTAGCAGAGTGACAATTTTTCCATAACAATTAGGGACTCTAGGGGCACCTGGGTGGCTCTGTCATTAAGCATCTGCCTTTGGCTCAGGTCATGATCCCAGGGTCCTGGGATCGAGCCCCACATTGGACTCCCTGCTTCTCCCTCTCCCACTACCCCTGCTTGTGTTCCCTCTCTCGCTGTCTCTCTCTCTCTGTCAAATAAATAAATAAAATCTTAAAAAAAAAACAATTAGGGACTTGAACTCAGCACACTGGTAGGGGTTCATAATACACAGGAATGAATTTATCTGTGTACCCTACTCCTTGCATCTCTATGATTGCTTGCAAGACAATCTGGAGTACAAAGAAATGGAGGAAAATCCAAGAAATAATCAATTGACTAAGCTGCATGTGATACCATTTCAAGGAACTGAAACTTCTTATTAGTTAAGCATCAATGGCAAGCTCCTGGATCATGTACCCATATAATACCTGGTTTTGGAGGGGTTGTAGTAAGTATCAAGTTCAAGGATCTTTACACTGCTCTCTGGAGGGGTTCCACTGATTTCCTTCAAGGGCTGTCCCAAGAATGGAAAAAAGGCTGAGCAGAAGGGCTCAGAGGCCTCCAATATACTATGCTCCCAAGTTTATGTCAGAGTTCAACTTTGTATCTGATTTAGACTTGGGATTCTCTGAAGGGTGTTGATGCCTTCAAAAATGATGTGAAGAGAGTCCCAAGTTTTTGAAGGATAATGGTAGTCATCTAAATTAGAATCTATTATACATCTTCCAGAAAACATATAGACCATTAAAGAAAGCAAAGAAACCACATGTAACCCATGCTATAGTATAACCAGGAGACAAGGACTACAACAAGGACAAGTAAGAGAATAAATATTCAAAATAGCAAAGCCAGAACCAGCTCCAGAATTCATACCCAAATGGAGCATGGCCAGAGATTGCATGGAAAGCAGAGGATAACAGGAACCTAGCTGTAATGAAATACAAAATAAAATTCACCAGAAAGAGATGGCCCCACCCTAAGCAGAGAAAAATGAGAATAGATCTGAAAGCTGGCAAGCCAGAGCACTGGCTGTGGGATGGGATTGGGTGGCTGTGGGGAAATTGAGAGGAAGATGTGTGGAGGGACACAGGATCAAAATGGAAGGCACTGCTCTGGGGGATAGAGAGGTGACTAAAAGGGAAAGTCATCTCTTGGAATCTTCATGGTAAGTGGAAAGAATGAGGCAAAAGGTGGAAACTAAGGGTCATTGAGAAACCAAAGGATCATAAAATTAGAAAGCTAACTTGTCTCCTTCTTCACCCCACCCATTAAAGAAACTGCACGTCAGCATACCACCTGAGAGGGTGGTCCTGAACTGAGAAAGCTGGTGAGCTATCCAAACTCCTAAGCCCCAGATCTCATCTGGCCCAGAAAAATATAAGCATTTTAAAAAGATAAAGAAAATGTCAGGCTGCATTTGTACATAGCTACCTTAAAAATTTTTTAAATGGGAATAAACATTTTACCTAATAATATTTTCCCCTACAATCCAGCATGAAGCAAAGAAAAAAATTATATGACATTCCAGCCTAATGTAAACATTGATAAACTAATGTTTGTAATTATGAAAAATCTTGGATAAGATATTTTTAAACTTGTAATAGATAGGGACAGAACACAGGAAATGTGAAATAGGAGGTGATCAAATTCAAGAAAGAAATTGCAACAATACAAAACAAAAAACAAGGCAGTCATCTCAGAAATGAACTAAATTATCACGTACACAAAGGGAATAGATTTGACCAAAAATATAACGAGGAGCATTGACAATAAAAACAGCCAAGAGAAGAAAAGCAAAATAAAGACAGAGGTGAAAAGAACCAAAAAGAAAGTAACAGAGATAGAAATTAGGTAAGAAAGTATAAAGATGTATACGATTGGAGTCCTTAAGGAATCTTTTCAACTTGAAATGCAATTAACATGTGGAATTATAATCAAAAAAATATTTTCAAAAATAAAAAGTCTAAATCTAAATATTGAAAACTGACCCAAAATGGTTGTATTCAAGATAAATCCTATTAAGCTTTTAAAAAACATGGGGTGCGTGTGGCTCAGTCAGTTAAGCATCTGACTCTTGGTTTCAGCCCAGGTCATGATCTCATGGGTCATGGGATCGAGCCCTGTGACCAGCTCCACGTTCAGCGGGGAGTCAGCTTGAGGATTCTCTCCCTTTCCCTCTACCCTTCCCCCTCCCTCCTCGCATGCGCATGTGCACGTGCTCTCTCTCTCTCATAAATAAATAAATCTTTAAAAATAAAATAAAATAACAGAAATGTTTTCTAGGAAAGCATCTTAAAAATAGGGGAAAAAGATAGACAGAAAGGGGAAAATAAAATCTAATTGGTTGCCACATGAGTAGTGGTCAAGAAAAAAAGTATATAATTTAGGACTGAACAAATCACTAGTGGAAGCCTAAGTAAGGAAGGGGACCTAAGGACACTATAAAAGGCATTTGTATGGAGGTAATGACTAGGACAAAAATACAAAGTTTTATAAATAGTGAAAGGAATACAAAAAACAAATAGCAGAGAAAATGGACTACAGAGAAATATGACATAATATAAAAGTAAATATAACATAAAATCATATGACACAGTTGAGAATAGGCCAAATCAGTCCTTAAAAAAAATCCAGTAGTTGCAACTTATCTATTAAAAGAACATAATTTGGAGATTAACCTGCAAAATACAACTGAACTCTACACTATATAAAACTCATTTCTGAAATGAGTCAAGAGGGGCGCCTGGGTGGCTCAGTCAGTTAAGCATCTGACTCTCCATTTCGGCTCAGGTCTTGATCTCAGGTCATGAGTTTAGGTCCCAGGGTGGGCCCAGCATGGAGCCTAAAAAAAAAAAAAAAAAAAGAGTCAAGAAGGCTAAAAATCAAGACATGTGCAAAGTTGTAAGAAGCAGATGCAGATGATATGGAAGCACCCGCACACAGGTGGCCCCACTGGGAACAAAGGCAAGAAGCAGTGAGTGGGAGAGTCAACATGCCATGAAAGGAAGACTGTACACATAGGTTAGATACTCTGGTGAGAAGGTTGGCCACAAGGCCAAGAAAAGAGCAGCAGCTGAGCTTCAACAGCGGTGTTGAAGGCTAGACAGAATGAGAGGTTTACATTCAATAGGACAGGAGCTGGGAGAGAAGAACTCTTACACTTTGAGAAAACGTGTATTTTTGTTGAGTTAAGGAAACTCAAGAGATGAATTCTGCAAGTTCTCAAAGAGTTGGCAGCCTAGTAGAAGAATTAAGACATAACACAGTTTGGAGGATCAATGATCCACAGGGAGGTCAAAACAAAGTGCTCTGGGGCACAGAGGAGGGAGAAAGAAATCCCAGCCAGGGAAAAGTGTCCCTAAAATCCCCATGAAGGATATCACATTTGAGCTGAGACCTAAGCAATTGCAATGAAAATTTTATCTGATATAAGAAAAAAAAGTCTTCAGATTTAGTTAGATGATCAAGAAACTCTGCCCAATATGATGCATTGTATAGTACACAAAGGGTATTATTGTATTAGTGATAATTGTATAATACTATCCACATTATTTTATGACTTTTTCATGTAACCATGTATTGCACACATTCTTACACCACATTATTAATTTTTTTCTTTTACATAACCATTTTAAATGGTTGAATAATATTTCATTATATTTATTACTCTTTCTGGACTTTATCTAGTCTCATTTTATGTAGTCAAGTCATTTCTTTTTTAATTTTAATTTTATTTTTTTAAAGATTTTATTTATTTATTTGACAGAGAGAGACACAGCGACAGGGGGAACATAAGAAGGGGGAGTGGGAGAGGGAGAAGCAGGCCCCCCGCTGAGCAGGGAGCCCGATGCGGGGCTCAATCCCAGGACCCTGGGATCACGACCTGAGCCGAAGGTAGACGCTTAATGACTGAGCCACCCAGGCGCCCCATGTAGTCAAGTCATTTCTATGTTTTCTATATTATTGGCATCATAAAGGATATCCTTGTTGCTATAGTGTTGTGTATATCAACATTCTGTAGACAGCAAAGGCAAATTTGCATAACATTGCTGAATTTTGCTCCAAGAAAGCTGGGAACATTTTTACTCCCACTAGGTGTATATGGAAGTTGACAAAAGAATCCCTTCCTGCTCGGAAATGGGTCCCCTGTTTGCACAGTAATATGGCACTGTCCTTAGCACCATCATTAAAAAGGGCAGTATTGTATCCTGCCCAACACTTATGCTTCACCATAATCCTTAAGAGTGATGAAAATTAAATAGAATGATTTATGTGGTACCCAAGCATAAGTGCTCGCTAAATGTTTCTTGCCCCTCTAGTTTTCTTGAACTGAATTGTGTTTCTTGCTTTTCAGTCCCTTAGAAATGAGTATTTCCACTTTTACTAAGCACTTTGTTGAAAAGGACTGTTTTGTTATAGCATTGCAAACTTTTCCCAGAGCTAGGGCTGCTTTGATTTCCAGACTTCACAAATGGGCCCACATGTGACTGATTCATGTCTTTGCAGTCTCTGTGAAATTTTACATATTTCCTTAGCCTTTGGGTAATCCCTGTTGGAAGCCCACTTGCCTTCATTGGCTGCTCTCTGGAAGTCCATCTACCTTTTTAACCTACAGAGCCTCCCTTCTCTGGTCCTGATCATAGACCTGCTCCCTTGTTCCATATTGACAACTAGAGAATCAGAGGTCTATCTGGTTCCCTTGTCATATGTACCATCTCTAGTCTGGGCCCAACTGACTCACTGTCCTGCTAAGTCAATGAGTCATAAACCACTGGTGACTCAGCCTTCTTTCTTTCATTATTATAACGAAGAAGTCTCTTCAGAGAGTCATGGCATTTATTTTCACAAAGAAAATTCACGGAGATTAGTTGATGAGCACATTTTTATTCATTACAGAGAAAGGTCACACTAAGCTGAAAAATAGAAAATCAGGAATTATTTTATAGGTAATATTGGAGGGAATAAAAGAGACCAACATGCCATCTTTGAGTGAGACAAAATTATTCTCTTTCCCCAAGTGAGATGTAATGACTTCCATAGTGGGTGAATTATTGAATTGAAAATGTGGTTGGATGGTGTGAATGTAACAAAAAGCTATTAAATGCGACCTTAATCCCTGACACACTAAGAGGAATGACACCAAAATGAATATCTAATAGTTTCACATTTTTGTAGAGTAGTCAATCTCTAAGACTTGAATTGCTTATGAACAAACTCTTCTTTTTTAAATTTCAAACACTAATAATCTATCATAAAACATTTTTGAAAGCTTAATATGTGAACATAGCATTGTCTTAAATATAGGAAGGTAAAATTTGGTGTCTATTTTTTAGATGTATACGGAAGTTGGGCCCAAAATTCACATATAAATTTATTCATTCATCTTTCATTCGGTATCTACCATGACGTGGCAGGTATGCTGGAGGTAAATTAAGACGAAGAGAACATATCCTATGCCCTCTCATCTCACGGTGAAATGGTCTCCCATTTCAAAGTTACATTATAGAGATATTGGCATAGCCCACATCTCTCAGACATTCTTTTGCATTATCTCATTTATTTTTTACAGGACAGTGAGGGTGGTGTTGTCATCTGTTTTTATAGGAGAGAAAACCAAGATTCAAAGATGTTAAGTCACTTGCTCAATGTGATACAGCTGGCAAGGGTCAGGGCTGGGATTTTAACCCATGTTGTGTCACCATAAATCCAAGCTCTTTCTGGAATGCCATGTTCTCTTTTGTTGTGAGGAAATGCTCTAAAGTAGCATGCGATAGAGTTCAAGTGGAAGCTGCTTCTTCCCTCTGGCGATAGGATGTATTTCCTTGGAAATGAAATGAAAACAGAGTTGGTATTTTAGTAGCCAGACAGTTGGGTATGGACTGACAGTGCTTGAGAATGTCACAGTTAGTAGTGCCACCATGAATTAAGGTTGGTGTGATGGTTAATTTTATTATTATTATTATTATTTATTATGTTATGTTAGCCACCATACAGTACTTCAATAGTTTTTGATGTAGTGTTCCATGATTCATTGTTTGTGTATAACACCCAGTGCTCATTGCAATACATGCCCTCCTTAATACCCATCATTGGGCTAACCCATGCTCCCACCCCTCTCCCGTCTAAAACTCTCAGTTTGTTTCCCGTAGTCCATAGTCTCTCATGGTTCGTCTCCCCCTCTGATTCCCCTCTTTATTTTTCCCTTCCTTCTCCTACTGTCCTCCATGCTAATCCTTATGTTCCACAAATAAGTGAAACCATATGATAATTGACTTCCTCTGCTTATTTCACTTAGCATAATCTCCTCCAGTCCCATCCACGTTGATAGAAAATTTGGGTATTCATCCTTTCTGATGGCTGAGTAATATTTCATGTATACATGGACCACATCCATATATCCATTCATCTGTTGAAGGGCATCTCGGCTCTTCCCACAGTTTGGCTATTGTGGACATTGCTGCTATGAACATTGGGGTGCATATGGCCCTTCTTTTCACTACATGTGATGGTCATTTTATGTGTCAACTCGACTAGGCCAGAGGGTACCCAGATATTTGGTCAAACATTATTCTGGGTGTTTCTGTGAGGGTGTTTATGGATGAGATTAATAAATCAGTAGACGGAGTAAAGCAGATTGCCCTCCATAATGTGGCTGGGCCTCATGGAATAATTTGAAAACCTGAATGAAACAAAAAGGTTGACTCTCCCCCCAGAGTGAAAGAGAATTCCTCTTGCCTCACTGCCTTTAAACTGGGACATGAGTTTTTTCTGCTTTCAGACTCTAATGTAAACTTCCTCCTGGGCTTCAAGCCTGCCAGCCTTCAGATGACTCTCCCGGTTTTCAGGCCTTCAAACTCATACCACTGACTCTCCTGTGGTATCTAGCTTACTACTCACCCTGCAGATCTTGGGACTTGTCATTCTCCACAATCGCCTGAGCCAATTCCTTATAATAAATCTCTCTTTACATATATGTATTGGCTCTGTTTCTCTGGAGAACCCCGACAAACACAATTGAAGAGGCTTAATATTAAAGGAAAATGAAGTTAGTCATGCAAACAACTAAGCAGGAACAGTGTCATTCAGTGGAACTTTCTGTGGTTATAAATGTTCTATATCTGCACAGTCCAGTATTGTAGCTGCTAGCCACATGTTAGTATTGAGCAACTGAAATAGCTAGTGAGACTGAGGAACTGAATTTTTTACTTAATTTTAATTAATTTAAAAGTATATTCGAATTGTCTCATATGACTAGTGGCTACCATACTGGACAATACAAACTTAGAACTACTCTGTTTTATATTAACTATCCCTATTAACTGTGTGTGCATGTGTGTGTGTGTGTGATATATAGACAGAGAGAGAGAAAGGGGCGCTGTTGTTTATTTTCCATCTTCCCTCACTAAAGTATAAGGTCTTTTAGGGGAGAGGGTTTGTCCATTTCACTCTCTTCTCTATCCCCATTACCTGGAATAGGACCTGGAAGAAAACTTGCTCTTAAAAAATATTTGTTGAATGTTACCCAAAGATGTTTAATAGTAACCTCGAGGCAAAATGCTTTGAATGCCCAGAGATTTCCATTGGTTTAATTAATTGCTTTAAAACATCAGTGCCTATTCATTGTACCTGTATTTGCCTTTATTAGCCCTGCATGGCTCCAAACCATCTTTCTAGTTTGTAAAATTTAGACACTTTGGATCTTCAAAAGTGGGATGCTATTCTTAGCTCTGGAAGGTTTGAACTGAGAAAATATTTAGGGAAGAAGCTGAGTGGCATGAGCACCTTGAAGTTTGTCAACTTTTATGCTTGGCTAATATTTATTTGTAGTTTAAGATTCTATCTCATACAAGAAGTCCTTCCCAATTCCACCCCCACCCTCTATCACTTATAGTTCACTAGGTGTCCATCCATATACTCCCATGGCACCCTGGACACCCCAGCCTCTGGGACAGCACTTAACTCCCTAGAGAGAAATGGCTGTTTCTTGTCTTCTCCACCATTGGACTGAGAATTAAGGATTCTGTCTTGTTCACCATTGGATCCCCAATACCCAAGGCAGTGCCTACAACACAGGACATGCTGAAAAAGAGATGTTTATGAATGGAAGAAAAGAGGGAGGGAGGGAGGAAGAAAGGGAGGAAAGAAGAGAGGGAGGGAGATCCAGAGCTTCTGGTAATTCTCACAGTATAAGGAAGAGACTATCTCCAAGGTTCTTTTAATCCCTCTGTCCTGGCAAGGAAGGCCAGCAAAGAATCTCCCTACTATGTACCTTGATTTCCCATGTGGTCCCATCTCCTGCCTCCCCTCCACTGTCTCCACACTGGTTGGCTCAGGGGTTGCTGACCACAGAGGCCCAGGGGGAGAATCTTCTGAGCCTCTGAGGGCACTTGAGGGTGAAGGTGTCCTCTTTTTCCCACACTCTCAGCAGACATTATCCAGTGGGCAGGTGTTTCTAACAAACATACAGAGGGTGGCATCAGGCCACCAGTGTTGGTCCTCACAATATGTCTCTGGGCCATGTGCCACCTTCTACATGCCTGGACTCTGGCGGAGTCACAAGCACTGAAGGTGAGGAATTGGCATCCAGTGTCCTTGACATTGTCTCAACAAGAGCTAGCCGCGATCACCAGAGTGAGTGTGTGAGGCACAACGCATTATGGAGGGAAAACACAAGTGAACCAAAGCCCTGAATTTCCTCCGACTCCCTTTCTTTACCATGAAAGAAAAAGAGCCCTTACTTCTCCCCAAGTTCTGACTCCAAGTCAATTCCAACCATCTCTGGTTTGCCCACACCGGCCAGGGTTGGACAGGTAATCTGCAAAGGCCCCACAGCATCCTCCAGTTGCTTTCTCCACAAACCAAGGCATAAAGAGCTGATGCAGTGCACTGCGTTTGAAGAGTGCTTGAAAGAAGCAGAGCATGTGCTTTGCTCTGTCAACAGAGCCTGGAGGATTTTGCTGGTAAAGGGAAGGAAAAATCAATATGGCTATTTAAAAATGTAATGGTGGTGGCTAAGCAGTGCTGGAAAGGGCATTCCAAGGAGGACAGTTAAAGATTTAGGGAAGAGGAGGAAGAATTTCTGTGGAGTTTCTAAGCTTCATATTTTTGTCCTTGTTCTACTTCTAAATTGCCTATTTCTGAAATTTTCCTACTCTCTAATCTTGCCTAGAGGATAGTACCTGCTCTTTCTTAAGTACCTAGAATATGCCTGGAGCTTTGCACACAAAATCATGGTAATATTAATCCTAGTTAAAGATTTTTCTATCACTCCTACAACTACTAGATTATTTCAAATTTTCCAGTGTATTGTTTGAAAAGATTTCTAGAAATGGGATTGCTGGGTCAAATAATGATAGGACAGCCAAAACAAAGGAGCTAGAGCAGTTTCAGGGTAGTCACTGGAATATCACATGCAACTGGAGAAGACTTCAATGGCTGGAAGCCCATGGAGGGAGGGAGTGAGGTCATCCCAGAAGAGCCCCCCCCCTTTTTTTTTTTTACTGGATTGGGCAGAAGTGCTTGATGCCTTCTAACCTCAAAATAATTGCCTTTCTTTCCCATAATTTCCAGGACTGTATGTGTTTATGCAAAGAGGATTTTGAGGAACATATGCATGGACAAATGTTTTCCATATAAGACCTTCAGGCCACAGTGGGCAGAATTTTTGCAAAGAGCCAGCTGCCTAGACCCTAAACTGTGGCCAAGATATTCCTCCTCACTTACAGGGTCATGAGAAGTTTTATCCTGTCCTACAAATATAGACAAACACAGCATCTCTAGCTTTCTTATCTGTCCCCAAAGGTTAGACTCTCCATTCCTCATGACAGCTGGAATATTCCTCCTCACTTACAGGGTCATGAGAGGTTTTATCTTGTCCTACAAATATAGACAAACACAGCATCTCTGGCTTTCTTATGTCCCCAAGGTTAGATTCTCCATTCTTCATAACAGCTGGAATTCTAGGAGGCTTCATCTTATTATATTCCCCCCAAAAGCCAAAACAGCATATCCTGACACCACCTATTTTGTGTGTGTGTGTGTGTTTGTGTGTGTGTTGGGGTGTGGTTTTAGAAAGAGAGGAGGAGGAAGGAGACCAGACTAGGGGAGCAAATACTTAAATTATAGCCCTTCCCAAAGGACTTAAAGCTACAGTTAATGAAAACAGAACACAGAATAGATATATCTTGAAAATTAAAACCTTGAAAACTGAAGCTCATGTCTTCAATAGCCTGGCTTCCCACACAGGAAAGATTGCTCTTGTTCTACCCACCTATATAACCCCAGGCTTAGTCCCCAGGGTTAAGCTCTTCTCTCATCCTTCTAAAATCCCCTCACCCTATGAGACTAATAGAAGGGACACATCTAGGAAGGTGGGAGGAGATCATCTCTCTCTGGGAGTTGGTATGAAGGTGTTTTAGAAATATCTGCAAAAGGACAGCATTTCTAGATGAAACTTGCCCATGGACATCAATCCATTCATGTCTCTATGCTCTGGTCCCATTTGGCTTAAGTTCTATCAAGAAGTAGGAGTGTTAAGCCAAGACCCCACATGTCTTCTTCTGTCCTTCCCAAAACTTTTCTTGATTTAAAGAATGTATACAGAAGATTTCAACATGATTAACATACTTGGTCTGATTTGTGTATATTAGAACACTATTTAAACAACAACAGAATATGTACTCTATTTGAGTCACAGAGAACATTTGCAAAAATCATAGACCATAAAGCAAAAGAAATTTGAAAGGATTGAAATCATAAAGAGTGTAATTAAACTAGAAATCTGTAACAACAACCACCCTAAAAAAATCACATATGCTTGGGTCAAAGAAGAAATCATAATGGAATTTTTAAAAATATATCATTTTCAAATGAATATTAATGAGAATGCTAAAATCAATCATTGGAGTTTGCAGCTAAAGCTGAGCTTAAAAGAAAATTTATGGCTTTAAGTAAATATAATGGAAATATTATAAGTCAAAAAGGCCAACAATAAAAGAAGTTAGAAGAGAAAATGAAACTCAAAATAGAAAAAGGAAATCATAAGGAGGAATAAATTAATGAAACACAAGGAAATTCAAAATATAGAAAAACTGCAGAAGCCAAAGAGTATTTTCAAAAAGATGAATAAAATTGTCAAACCCTTGGGACCCCTGGGTGGCTCAGTTGGTTAAGCGTCTGCCTTCGGCTCAGGTCATGATCCACAGGTCCTGGGATTGGGTCCCAGATTGGGCTCTGGGCTCAGTGGGGAGCCTGCTTCTCCCTCTGCCTGCCACCCCTCTTGCTTGTGCTCTCTCTCTCTCTGACAAATGAATAAATAAATATCTTAAAAAAAAAAAAAACGAAATTGTCAAACCCTGGCAAGACTGAAAGAGAGAGAGAGGGAGAGGAGGATAATACAAATAACCCATATTAAGAATAAATGAGTGGGGCTCCTGGGTGGCTCAGTCATTAAGCATTTGCCTTCAACTCAGGTCATGATCCCAGGGTCCTGGGATCAAGCCCCACATTGGGCTCTCTGCTCAGCGGGAAGCCTACTTCTCCCTCTCTCACTCCCCCTGCTTGTGTTCCCTCTCTCGCTGTCTCTCTGTCTCTCTGTCAAAATAAAAAGATAAAATCTTTAAAAAAAAAAAGAATAAAAGAGGAATATCATTACAGATATTAAGATAATATTAAGAACAACTTCATGCCAATAAGTTTGAAAATATACATGAAATTAATTAATTCTTAGGAAAAAACAAGTTACAAACTGATCCAAAGAGAAATAAAATAAACCCATAGATGTTAGTGAAATAAATGTGCAATTAAAAAGATTTTCAGAAAGAACTCCAGGGGCACCTGGGTGGTTCAGTCAGTTAAGCATTTGACTCTTGATATGAGCTCAGGTTTTGATCTCAGGGTTGTGGAGTTTGAGCCCCACTTTCTGCTTCGTCCTGGGTATGGAGCCTACATTTAAAAAAAAAGAAAAGAACTCCAGATCTAGATGGCTCCACTGATTTATTCTACTAAATTATTAAAACTCTTCTAGAATATTAACAAATAGAGAATACTTTCCAGCTCATTTTATAAAGCTAACATACCTTGACACCAAAACTGACAAATTCATTAAGGGAAAGAAAAATTGCAAATCAATCTTATGAAAGAGATATTAACAAAATGTTACAACCTGAATCCAGAAATAAAATAACCATCAAATATTAATAAAATTAACAAACTGAATTGAGAAATACATAAAAAGTTTATTAGAATATGATCATGTGGGCGCCTGGGTGGCTCAGTTGGTTGGGCGACTGCCTTCGGCTCAGGTCATGATCCTGGAGTCCCGGGATCGAGTCCCGCATCGGGCTCCCTGCTCGGCAGGGAGTCTGCTTCTCCCTCTGACCCTCCTCCCTCTCATGCTCTCTGTCTCTCATTCTCTCTGTCTCAAATAAATAAATAAAATCTTTAAAAAAAAAAAAAGAATATGATCATGTAGGGTTTAAGTAATGCAAGGTAGACTTAACAACTAAAAATAATCAGTACAATTAACCATGTAACAGAATAAAAAGAAAAATAATATGATAATTTCAATAGATGGAGAAAATAATTTGTAAAATTCAACATCTTTTTATGTTTTTAAAAAAATGCTTAGGAAAATGGGTATGGAAGGAAAACTTTTTATTATGGTAAAGGAGAACTATAAAAATCTACAGCAGAAACTGTGCTTAATGTAATATGTTACCAAATATAAGCATATTTCAATTGGAAATTGGTACTCTTATTCCAGAATTTATATGAAAATGCAAAGGGCCATGAATATCTTAAAGAAGAGAAGGTTGAGGAATCACCATCTATCAGATTTTATTGTAACACTACATTAATAAAGATGGTATAGTACTGCTACAAAGGTAGACAAACAGACCAGTGGAACAGAATAAAAAGTTCAGAAACAGACCTAAATACATATGGAGCATTGATTTTTACATAGTTGCCACAACAGAGCAATGGAGAAAGACCATCTTTTCAAAAAACTGTACTGAGTTGACTGGATATCCATGTGGGAAAAAAATGAATCTCAATCTCTATCTCACACTACAGAGCTCTATATACCATTCATACCATACACAGACCTAAATGTAAAGGATAAGGCTACAAAGTTTCCAGAATATAACCAGGAGAATATGTTCATGAGGTTGGGGTAGGAACAGATTTCTTATAAACAGAATACATATAGTATAATCTTAAGGTAAAAGCTTGATAAATTGGGTAAATTAAAATGAGAAATTTCTGTTTATCAAAAAAACACCATTAAGAGTAAAAAGTCAAGTTGTGGTGAAGAATATATTTCCAAGATATGTAAGTGATAAATACTCATTTACAGAACATGTGGAATAAACCCCCAAAGAAAGAGACAGACAATCTAATATAAGAACAGGTAAAATACATGAACAAGAATTTCATAAAAGAGGATAACCAAATGTCCAATTAACAAATGAGAAAACGCTCCATCCCATCAGGGATTCTTTCCTGATAAGTCTAGTCTAGCAATCCATTCTTGAATACCAACATCTAGAGAGGTCAGTACTTGCTCTCACCTTGAAAATACGGATGCTCAATTTTCTTAGCAACTAAAAGTTCAAATGAAACTACACTGAAATACCATTTTTAATTGATAAAATTAGCAAAAATTCAGGGTAAGTGAAAATGTATTAGATCTACTTTCCACATGTAAAAGAATGAAGTTGGACCCTTACCTCACATCATATAAAAAGTTAATTCAAAATGGATCAAAGACCTAAATGTAAGAGCTAAAACTATAAAACTCTTGGAAGAAACATAGGACAAACAATAATAGAAAAAAACAGATCAACTGGACATCACTGAAATGAAAAACTTTTGTGCTTCAGAGGAAATCATCAAGAAAGTGAAAAGACAACCCACAGAACAGGAGAAAATTTTGCAAATCATATATCCAATAAGGGAATTGTAACTGGAAAATATAGTGGATTCTTGAAACTCAATAATAAAAAGACAACCCAATTAGAAATGGGCAAAGCTTTTGAATATACACTTCTCCAAAAATATATGTAAATGGCCAATAAACACATGGAAAGGTACTCAATATTAGCTATCAGGGAAATGAAAAGCAAAATCACAGTGAGATACTACTTCACATTCACAAGGATAGTTATAATAAAAAAGCCAAAATAATAACAAGTGTTAACAAAGATGTGGAGAAATTAGAATGCTCATCATTCTTGGTATGGATGTAAAATGATACAGCCAATTTGGAAAATAGTTTGGCAGTTCCACAAGTGCTTAAACATAGAGTTAAAATATAATCCAGCAATTCCACTCCTAGATATCTACTCAAGAGAACTGATAACATATGCCCACATTAACACTTGTACATAAACATTCACAGCAGCATTTTCCCTAATAGCCAAAAAAATGGGAAAACCCAAATGTCCATCAACTGATGAATGGCTAAATTAAATGTGATATCCATATGATGGTATATTATTCAGCAGTAAACAGAAATGAATAACTGATACATGCTACAACATGGATAAACCTTGAAAACATTACACTAAGTAAAAGAAGCCAGCCACAAAAGACCAGAGATCATATGATCGATCACATTTGTGTGAAATTCCCAGAACAGGCAAATCTATAGAGACAGAAAGTAGATTAGTGGTGGCCTAGAGCCAAGGGGTCTTGAGGGTGGGGCAGGGTTGACAGCAAGAGGATGTGGGTTTTTTTCTGGGGTAGTGGAAATGTTCTAAAATTGAATTTGGTGATGGATGCACAATTCTGTGAATACACTGATAGACTTTGGATTATATACTTTAAATGGGTGAATTGTATGGTATGTGAATTATCTCTTAAAAAGTTGTTAAAAATGTTTTAAATGTGTTGAAACTATCACTCAGCTCTTCCTATATATAAAATTTGATAAAATTAACTTGGATAGTTTCATCAAGAATGTTAAAATTTAGGGGCACCTGCCTGGCTCAGTGTGAACTTAAGTGTTCATACCTTTCCATGTGTTTATTGGCCATTTACATGAGTCATGAACACTTAAGTTCACACAACAACCTGAACACAAATGTCTATAGCAGCTTTATTCATAATCTCCCTCAGACTGGAAACAACTCAAATGTCCTTCAGTTGAGGAGTAAATAAGCCATGCATTGAAGTACCATCTGCCAATAAAAAGAAAAGAATATTAACACATGCAATGAGGACGAATCTGAAATTTTTCATTAGACTAAGCTAAAGAAGCCAGACTCAAAGTCTACATGCTGTATTGTTCCATTTCCATGACATTCTGGAACAAAAATTTATAGAGACAAAACACAGATCAGTGGTCTCCAGGGGCTGGGAGTATGAGGAATGTTGACTACAAAATGGCACAAAGGAAGGATTTGGTGATGGAACTGTTCTATATATTGACTGCAGTGATGGTCACATGCATTTGCCATGTAGTTGTCAAGCATAAATTTGTCAAAACTCACAGAATTGTACACTAAATAGGATGGCTTTACTTGTATATAAATCTTATCTCAATAAAAAGTTTTTAAAAATAAGTTTTAAAAAACTATTAAATATACTAAATTAATATAAGATACCTGTATTTTTGTTTGCCATTTTGTTTAAAATGATTACCAAATATGTAAAAGCATGGTAACATATTTATGATATAATAGCATGTGAAAAAGATCTAGTAATTATATACTTATAGTAAAAATAGAAATACTGTATTTTAAAAAGTGTCACAAGCAAATCAAAATGTCATTTATGACTGGAGGCGGGGGCCATGGAATGGTTTATTGCTGTTATTGTATTCCATTTTCTATGTGTAAAGCCATATTTAATAAGTATATATTGTTTTTCCATAAATAAAATGACACATTTATGAAAAGGAATTTATGGGCATTCAAATAATCCTTCCCAGATATACACATTGGCTCAGAGTATATTGGTCTAAATAAGATGTTCACTTTGTAAACAAGCCATTATTCTTGATGGTATTTACTTTACTTTTCTGCCAAATGAGAGGAATCCATTTTGTATTTTTGCTACTATCACCTTGAAGGCAAAATAAACAAATGGCAGCTAATTCAGAGGGGGCGACAAGGGAAGTTTGTAAACCCAGGGACATTTATTTGCATGTCTTCACTTCAATTCCTACTCTCAATCAAATATTTCCTACAGTTTCATTTTTCCCTTCCTGGTGAAAACAGTAAAGCTCTCTTATTACTAAGCAACATGTTTATCTGAGCCACACTCTCTTACTTGTCAAATCTACATTATGTACAACAAAAGAAGATCCACCAGATGAATTCTGTTTCCATAGCACTGGCCAACAGAAAGCTATCTGGTGACCAGGCTTATAAAGTAGCCCTTTGTTCTCACAGTGACCTCACCAATACCTCCAAGTCCAGAAGGAAAACGTGTTCTAACTCTGCCTGCATAACCTCATGAGGGCTCACAGTGCTACTGCAGTGTCTGTGGGATTAAAGGATTGTTTGAACTGAACAAAGAACAAAGACAACCAAAGTGTTTTTGAAAAATAATTGTCTTTGCTAATATATACAATATACACAATGAGGGAGAGACCTCAGGGCCATTCTAACATAAACAAACTGTCTGGAGGTGGCAGGGCTACGAAATCAAATAGACCAGGAGTTGACTTCGGCTTCTACCTCAAACTGGTGGTAACAAATACTTTTTTAACTTCTTTGAGTCCCAATATCCTCATATGTAGAGAGAGAGAGAGAGAGAGAGAGAAGGGGTATGGTTGAAAACTATGAGGATTAAATGTGGTAAATGAAAAGTGCCTGGTATATAACAGGTACTTAATAAAATGTTATTTCTTTTCCATGGCGGTTCAGGGTGTTTTGTAAAAAATCATAAGGAAGCCTATCCAACTGTTCTAGAGAGAACAGTGGGATTGTGAGTGTCTTTGTGTGCTTGTGTGTATGTGTGTGTGAGAGAAAGAGAGAGTGAGAGAATATGTGCGTGTGTTAGGAGTAGTAGAAAGAATCATGTGTGATGGTATGGCTATATATTTAGAGGTGGAAACTGAAACCTACAAGATTTGGAAGAGAGACTTCAGACTCCTAGTGTAAAAGTTATGAAGAAAGAGAAACAATTAGCCAACCATTTTAAAGGGTCAGCCAAATCTAATTACAGGGTCATGGTATATTCTAGTTGAAAGATATTATCAAATTGATTGTGTCCAATTTTATCATTTTTCAAGAAAAAACAAAACAAAACCCCCAAGTTTCAGAGAAGGGAAGGGAAGGGAATTTCTCAAGGTCACACAACACTTGGGGAACAGAAATGGGACCAGGATATTCCCAGGCCCCTGTTTCTGAGAAAGTAAAGCCCTACTTGCCCTTTGAGAAACAGCTGACCCGTCTTTGAAATGCCTGTATAGATAGGCTCTGTGCTAGGTGCTGGGCAAAGTAAGGCATGGACCCACCCCCATCATGCACATTCACGTGTAGATGCTTACATTACATAGGATTGTAGCCCATCACTATTTGTCATGGAGGGTTCTATGGAGAAGATGTCTAGTCTGCTCAGTAAGGAGAATCTGGAGCTTAAGCAATCACTGCAGCGGGTCAGTGATGATGCTAGACAGAAATTAAAAGAAAGGGATATGTGAAGAGTTGCAAGAATTCTGAAAGGTTTTATCTGGCCATGTGACCTGAGGAAAGTCACTCGACAACCCTCTTCTCACTTTCATTTTTTATTATGTTGTCTGAACATCCCAGGTCCTCACCCGCATGGGACTGTAGCTGAGGTCATGGGAATGTCAAGGGATATATGAGTTCGAGCTGCCAATTTCATATCCAGGACTCCAGCCCTTTTCCAACTTCTCCCTCTCCTCAGGAACTTCTAGGTCTTCTTAAGAAAGATATCTGTGTGTCTTACTTAGAATTTGAAGCCTATGTCTGCTGAACTAGGCATCATGTACCCATTCCTAAAAGAGTGAAACGAATAAAGAGGATTTTACATTACCCTGAGATCCTGGACTTTGAGCTGTGTGCAGGTCATAATGGGACTCCAGGTCATCTCTCTTGCAGAAGAGGTTGAGGGTGTTCTCTCTGTGAGAGGAAGAATAAATAGGATATTTGGTAAGCTTCCAGACTGTGGTGGAGACTCCTAGGTGTTCACCAAAACCTCTTTCCTTTTTTCCTAGGGTACACAATGAGACTACACTTCCCAGGCTCCTTTGCAACCAGGCACAGTCACATGACTAGTCTGGCCAACAGAAAATGAGAAGAAATTATGTTGTTATGGCTGAATGGAGATGCTGAGGATCTATCTGCATGAGGGTAGAGCTACATGATGGAAAGAGACTGGATCATGAGCCACTAAATCACTGAATTACATAAGCAAGAAATCATCTTCCACTGTGTTACACTACTGAGATTTGGAGGTTTGTGTTACATCATCTAGCCTACTCTACTTACTATATTTCATCAACTGAAGATGCATACAATTACATATTTTAATATTCCATCTTGGACTTGATGAAATACAGTAGTACATGAATGCTAAGAGAGGCTTATCAACATGTTCACATTCACACAGCTAGTGTGTTCTTGATATTCCCTCCAAGTCTCCTCAATACTGGACCAAATTTTGACATTCCATGTGGGTCTAGTGAGGAAACGAAAGCTACCTCATCACAGAAGCTGTTATTCTTGACTCACTCACCCACAGCTTACTGTCATGTGCATGGAAGCATGGAATGGTATCTTTAGTATTTTGAATATTAACTCTCTAGATTCTGTAACCTAGGTTGGGACCAAAGGTTAATACCAGCTAGATTTGGAGGTGGTGGAGGGGAGGCTGGTAAACCTAGTAAACCACTGAGAGCCCTATTGTGTCCAGGAAAGAGGAAGATTCTATTTTGCAGAACTGAGCTCAATTTCAAGGCCTGTCAAAGTACAGAAAAGAGGTGGTCTGGCCTGCAGCGTTAGTATGTGTCACCATTAAACAGCCTTTGGATGTTAGATCTGCCATCTGCACCATGGTGTCTGGTTGCCAGTGTTGTAATGCTCTCCTTGAACAGAAAATCAAGTAAATGCCTAAAACCCACAGGTAAAAGTCAGAGTGGGTAGAACATGTACCCATTCTGGCATATAAAGGGAAAAATATGCTGCAGGGAAAACAAGTAGTTTGGATTTCTCCTTTGAGGCCAAGCTAGTAAAAATGATCTGGGTAGAGACATCAGAGATCAGCCCTATAGAAATGAGTATCTTGATAATGCAACAGTAAATCCATAACTGGACATTGGAAATGGATGCTGGGAAACTGAACACAAGATCCCGTGTCTTTGAGGGCACATAGTCCCGCATGAATCACAAGTTATGATGGAGATTCGAAGAAGTACATATCCCAGATCCTATGTGTGACTTAAATAATGGTTTGATTTTCTGCCTTTTTGGAGCTCGGAAGGCTTAGGGTAAGGGGGGACATTCTCTAGCCAGGATGATTTAGTTCTGCAGTCCAAGCTTGAAGAGACAGAGCACTCCTGTCAAGAGGCTAGAGAGGTAACAGACTTTCAAAAACTGTCAGAGAAAGGGAAAGAGAGCTACCAATTGTCCCGTGCTTGTTGCTTTTTATTCTTCTTGTAATTTTTACTAGTATTGATGCTTTTAATAACTACTTCTGCTTCTAATACTACCTAGTATTTATGACCACTAGTTCTTAAATAATATCCAGTGAAAGTATTATAAATATAATACATGCAAGTGGTAAAAGGGTAACTGTACAAAAATGCATAAAAGGAAATTTCCTTCCATGTATGTTGGGTACCCAGGGACCACTTCTCAGCAGGAATCAGTCTCAAACATTTCCTGTGTTACTTTGGAAATACTCTCTGCTTATATAAAGACATATAAATATATTTTAGCAGATGTGGGATTTAATATACATACTGTTCCTCAACATGTTTTTATCACTTAACACTATGTCTTGGACATATTTCCTTGTTAGCACCTATAGAGCTATATATATGTGAGATATAAATTTGGCAGCATGGAACAGTAGAAAGAGCATGGGCTATAATTAAGGAGATGTGAAAAGATTTGACTAAGAGATGATAATAGCTTCATTCTTTATAATAGTGAAATTCTGGCAACAACCTATTTAGGTCCATTAAAAGGAAATGTCATTATGGTATCATAGAAAAATATATAGCAAAACAGCATGGTTTGTTTGATATTAAATTTTAATTACATTACATAAAATAGTTCTTAGACCAGATTTAGAACAATTTTTATTTCTCATGCTCAATACGTATAATTGATTCTTTTTCATAACAGCTTGTTCAAGCTTCTTGTTTCAAAAATTCTTCCTATCACTCTGAGGCTATGTATTAAACATACTTTAAATTCTTATTCTATATGGTTTTTAGTTTGGCCTCCTTTCATATAGTTCATTCAGTGTGCTTTGCTTAAAGAGTGCTTATATGTCTTAGAGGCTAGGTTATTTTATTTTACCAATTAACTTGACTTATTGTGACCCAGGAAGTATATAATAAGCCTAAGCCTTACCTTGAGCAATTCAAACAATTTTGTTAGCTGAGTTAAGAAGTGGAGCAGGAGCATCTCAAGATGGTGAGGAAAAGAATAGGTGTTGCTATCCAGGTTTGACTTATCCTTGTTGGTATCTTCCTGCCTTTCTCAGGTGACCATTATCCTTAAAGTGCCTCTGCCCAGGAGCCTTCACTCTCTCTTCTAAGAGGCTCAGCCACTGGATCAGGGATGAAGGAACTGTGAAGTGAGGAAATGCTTGGAGGCTTGCCAATTTGCTAGCCACCATTACTATTGATTCCCCCATCCCTAGCCAGGTGTAGCACGAGGTTGATCTTTGTCACATGTAAATGAGATCATTAACTTCCTGGCTTGAAACCTTAGCACATTTTATCATTATACTAGATTAACAGCCAAGGTCTTTCTCATGGCCCACAAGGCCCTACATGTTAAGGACTCCTGCCCATCTCTCCTGCCTTATCTGTCCTACTTCCTTCCAATCTCCAGGAATTCTCATTGGCCAAACCCAACTGGAAGCTGAAAGGACAAGAGAATCTATTAAGATAATCCACAGAAATCAGCATATGGGGGAAGAGAGCAAAATGGAAGGAGTGAAAAGCAGGTCTGGAGGGGAATGAAAGAGATCCCCAAAGTTAAGAGGCACAGACTAGTGGTTACTTTAGCTGAAATCCGGGACTTTTTTGAGGCGGTGTGTCTTATCTTGCCTCAAAAGGTTATAGTCACTTAGTGTGAGGAAGTCTGTATATGGGGAGGGGTGCAGGGATGCTCACACCCCTCCCAGAAGATACTCTTCTCTTTAGCCCTCCATCCCATCGGAATCAGAAAATGTCCAAATAAAGTGAGGGGCAGATTTTCCTTCCCTCCAGGATAGGCACCTTGGAAAATCGTAAGAGTCAACTAGCCTGCTCTATTTAAGACAAACATTTTATTTATTTTATTTTATTTTATTTTTTAAAGATTTTATTTATTTGACAGAGAGAGAGACAGAGGGAACACAAGCAGCAGGAGTGGGAGAGGAAAAAGCAGGTATCCCCCTGAACAGGGAGCCGGATGCGGGGCTCGATCCCAGGACCCTGGGATCATGACCTGAGCTGAAGGCAGATGCTTAATGACAGCCACCCAGGTGCCCCTCAAGGCAAACATTTTAGTCTGTAAGTGGAATTTGCTCATAATATCCCTGAAACCTTAGTCAAGGGCCTTTTGATTATCAAGATCCATGATTGTTTTAAAAATTCTTTATAAATTGAACATTTTCTAAGCAACCCATGCAGAATTCTATCATAAAAAGAATATAGAGTTTTTCTACCCAAGAAGTACAAGTGTGCTTGAATGTGTGTGTGTAGAAGAAGGCCAGCTGGATTTTTGCATGCTCTTCCTCCTTTTCCTCATCTCAGCAACACTTGAGATAGCAGTTTGGAAAACAGTAATAGAGTCTTTGACATAGGTCCACTTCACTGCATAGACAGAGAACCTAAACCTAAGATTTCAAGTGCATGCAGAGACCAGAATTCTGAGTCTCTTAATACTTGTTCTAGGGCTCTGCCCAGCTCCCTTTCCTGCCTCCCATGTGGTCTCTGTTATGATCACAGACACATCATTAAGCAGACCCAAAGCATATTTGACTTGAGAAACATACCACATAGAGTGGAGTTAGAATATGCAATAGGACAGATTGGATGAAGGAGAGTGATACATGTCTAAAGAAAAAAAGAAAAATATGGAGCAAATATTAA